>NW_027287205.1:90326393-90328893 GCF_022747635.1 Hetaerina americana | reverse complement strand
CCATGGAAACGGAAGCATAAAAACTAGAGGAAAAGCTACGGCTAATGGTCTCTCCTGCGAAGTAATAAGCCACCAGCAGTACCGCAGGAGAAAATAAAGACCACAGAGGAAGAGACGAGGGGTTTTAGTCGGTGGGAGTCCGACACGAGGGACAGGAAACATGAGGGTTTCATGTCTATCAGTGCATAAAGCATTTCCCCTGAACTCTTTTAAAAAAAAAAAAAAAAAAAAAAAAAAAAACATACACACACACACACATACACACACACACATACACACACACACATACACACACACACATACACACACACACATACACACACACACATACACACACACACATACACACACACATACACACACACACATACACACACACACATACACACACACACATACACACACACACATACACACACACACATACACACACACACATACACACACATATACACACACACATATACACACACACATATACACACACACATATACACACACACATATACACACACACATATACACACACACATATACACACACACATATACACACACACATATACACACACACATATACACACACACATATACACACACACATATACACACACACATATACACACACACATATACACACACACATATACACACACACATATACACACACACGTATACACACACACGTATACACACACACATATACACACACACATATACACACACACATATACACACACACATATACACACACACATATACACACACACATATACACACACACATATACACACACACATATACACACACACATATACACACACACATATACACACACACATATACACACACACATATACACACACACATATACACACACACATATACACACACACATATACACACACACATATACACACACACATATACACACACACATATACACACACACATATACACACACACATATACACACACACATATACACACACACATATACACACACACATATACACACACACATATACACACACACATATACACACACACATATACACACACACATATACGCACACACATATACACACATACATATACACACATACATATACACACATACATATACACACATACATATACACACATACATATACACACATACATATACACACATACAATGATGTAAGCACCTCAGTGCATAGGATTCGTAGGACAAAGGGCGGTGGTTTGCTCTTTGTTCTTACGAAGGAGAGCACCGAAAAGGCGTCTGAACTGCGTTCTGTCATGGAGAAGGCTCTGGGTGGGAATGCCACCATCAAGTGTAAAACGCAAGAGCTGGATGTGGAAATTAAGGACATGGACGAAGTTACTACAAAGGAAGAAGTTTTGGAGGCCATCCAGCGCGACCTTGGCGAAGACTGTGGCATAACGTTGGCATCGGTTAAATCACTCAGGTTCACGTACGACAGAACCCAGACTGCGGTCGTAAGACTGTCAGCACTGGTGGCCAAGAAGCTCTTGGAGCGTGAGCACATCCGCATTGGATGGACCTCTTGCCGTATAAGGGAGATAGTGAGGCCCCTGAAGTGCTTCAAATGCTGGGGCTTTGGCCATCTGTCTAGAAACTGCAAAAGTGAAGTAGACAGGTCAAGGTGCTGCATCAAATGCGGCAAAGAAGGTCACAAAATCGCGGAGTGCAAGGCGGATGCGCACTGTGCACTATGTGATGGCAAATGTGACATGGAGCTTGCTAGCCATATAGCAGGCAGTCGTCGATGCCCGGTGTATGTGCGGGCACTCCAGGTTGCTGTTAAGCTCAGGAAATGAGGGTACTGCAGCTCAACCTCCAACATTGCAGGGTAGCACAGGATCTGCTTATGCAGACGGTGCGGGAGCTGAAGCCGGACCTGGCCATCCTCTCGGAACCCTACAGGCATCTGGGTAACCAACCTTGGGTGTTCGATGGAACTGGAAAGGCTGTGATCTGGTCCTGCGGGAGGTCTCCATTTCAGGATTCTGGCTGCCAGACGGTCCAAGGTTTTGTGAGAGTAAAGGTCCAGGGTGTACATTTTTACAGCTGCTATGCACCACCCAGTTGGACTCTGGACGAGTTCCAGGATTTCCTTACCATGCTGGTATCAGATGCGAAGGATCGCTTCCCGGTAGCCATTGCCGGCGATTTCAACGCATGGGCGATAGACTGGGGCAGCAGGAAGACGAATGCAAGGGGGCAAGCCCTGCTTGAGGCTTGGTCGGCTCTAGATGTGGTCCTACTCAACACAGGTAGCGAGCCCACCTTCGTCAAGGGAGAGTCCTCATCTATAGTTGACCTCACCTTTGTGAGCAGTAGTCTAGTGAAGGGAGATCGTTTCTCGTGGAAGGTGCAGGACATTTACACCCACAGTGATCATCAGGCCATACTGTGGGAGATAAACGAGGATGCGAAGCGAGGGGCGAAACCACCAAGATCGAACTCAAGGGGCTGGAGAGCCAAGCTGTTT
>NW_027287205.1:90253893-90321393 GCF_022747635.1 Hetaerina americana | reverse complement strand
ATATTATTTATCTTTTATCATGCGAACATTGCACTTCCTTTTCAATAGACGAATGCATTACCCCCTTATCCATCCGAATGAATAATCACCGGTACCCCTGCAATTCTGCCTCACTCTCTTCTCTTCCTATCCCTTAACACGCCAATTCCCACAACCTTTCATTCGATCAGTGTTTTTCTCTCAGCATCCTAGAATCCCTACCTGATTCAGCCACCAACATAGAGGTGAGAACTCGTGAATCCGCCTACATATTAGCTTATTAGCTTTCTGTTCTTTCAAAATTCCCACCCTTAACCGCCACCTTTAATTTCCCTCCCAGTGTCTCTTGAAGAAGGCCTCTGAGAGGGCCGAAAGCTCGAACAATTTACCGTGAGAATGTCAGCCCATTATATATATATATATATATATATATATATATATATATATATATATATATATATATATATATATATATATATACATACACTCATTTATATAGAAACATATAAGGAAAGGGATAGGATATTCCTTATATCTGTTTCTATATAAATGAGTATTTATTCGCCGTTTGGTGTTTGAATGTATATATATGTGTGTGTGTGTATATATATATATATATATATATATATATATATATATACACACACACACACACACACATATCCCTTCCCCGGACTACAATCTTGACGTGATGGAAGGGCTTGTGCGTCCCGATGACCCCTAGAGCTGTGCTGGCGGGAGTAATAATAATTGCTCCTGGTAGGGTCACCCAGATAGGTCGAAGGTTAGGAGCCAGACGAAAGGTAGTCCACACAGCATCTGTTCCTCAGTGAGGCGGCTGCAATGGCGTCTGACCCCAGTGGGGCGGCCAGCAAGTGATGGTGTCACGTTAAAAACACTATTGAGGAAGGCAACGGGAAACCACCTCAATTATCATTCCCAAGAAAAATATGATGGACAATAGAGATATTTTGAGTCCTGGCAACCACGGGGCTCGGCCCAATCGGCCGTGTGTCGTGCCCGGCAGCGGGGGAGGCAAGGCTTCTGCGGTTGTCATCCCACGAAACCTTTGCAAGGGAAATCCAGCAGCAACAGGACAGAAGACGCAGGAGAAGAAGACCAAATTAGTTACAATAGGAATGTGGAATGTTAGGACAATGATGAGGAAAGGGAAATTGGAGAATGTTAAGCGAGAGATGGAAAGGGGAAATATAGATGTTTTAGGTCCATGCGAGGTGAGATGGAAGGATAGCGGGGATTACTGGAGTAATCAGTATAGAATAATATTCAGCGGCGGGGGCGAGAGCCAACGAGGGGTTGCCATAGTATTAAAGGAAGAGGTAGGAAGAAGCATAGTCAACAGAGAGCAGGTAACAGATAGGTTATTACTAGTAGAGATGAAAGCAGAACCAACGAACTTGGTTATTATTCAGGTATACATGATACAAGCAACCATAAGGACGAAGAGGTCGATAGAATATACGATTAGTTTGAGGACATAATCGCGTGTTCCCGCAGGGAAACATTTGATAGTGATTGGGGATTGGAATGCGATGGCAGGCGAAGGAAGAGATGGTGATGAGGTCGGGGACTACGGTTTAGGCACGAGAAATGACCGCGGGGAGAAAGCAGTTGAGTTCTGCAGTAGACAGGGCTTAGTCATCACCAACACTTGGTTTAGACACCACAAAAGATGCAAGTATACATGGAAAATGCCAGGTGACTCAAAAGGTATCAGCTAGATTATATCCTGGTTAGACACAGGTTTAGGAGCAGTGTGATAAATTCGCACAGCTTCCCGGGAGCGGATGCGGACTCCGACCACAATTTAGTTGTTATGAAATGTAGCGTCCGTTTCAAAAAGATAAGGCAGGGGCGGCGAGTTAGAAAATGGAATGTAGAAGCATTACATGGTTTGAAAAGGAAGGAATAATAAGAGGCCTTAGAGGAAATCATGGAGGATGGTAAAGAGGTAAGTACTATCGAGGAAAAATGGGAAATGATCAAGAGAGGGTTGTCTAAAGCCGCAATAGACACTATTGGAACCGTTAACGCTAAAAGGACTAGGAAACCATGGATCACGGATGAGATGATTGCAAACATGGATATGCGGCGAAAATGGAAGAATATAAATACAGAATTAGGCAAAATGAAGTACACAGAAATGAACAATAAATTGTGGCGGGCAACAAATAAAGCAAAAGAAGAATGGTGGAAGACGCAGTGCGAGGATATGGAAAGTCTGCAGAGGAAGGGTGAAATCGGTCCGCTGTACAGCAAAGTTAAATCGTTATCGGGAAGTAAGAAAGGAAGAGCTATGCTAACAGTTAGAGATAAGGCGGGTAAGGTAATAGTTGACGCAGAAAAGATCCAAGAGATATGGAAAGAATACGGAGAAGCACTGTATTAAAAAAGAAATTAGGCCTACAAGATTAGACATTGAAAATGACCATGATGTAAATGAAGATAGCTTAGGTCCAGGCATACTAGACAATGAGATAGAAAGGGCATTAAGGGAGATGAAACTAAATAAGGCCGTGGGGGTAGATAACATTCCCGTGGAACTTTTAAAATGCTTAGGAAAAGGTGGGAGGAAGAGGCTATATGGGCTGATCCGTAGTATTTATGAGGAGGGAATCTGGCCCGAAGACTTAGTGAGATCAGTTTTAGTTCCTATTCCGAAAAAGGTAAAGGCCACGTCATGTGAGGACTACAGGACGATAAGTTTGATACCCCACGCAGCTAAAGTTGTTCTCAGGATCATAAACAAAAGGATAGAGAGTAGGTCAAATGATTACTTAGGGATGATCAGTTTGGGTTTAGGAAGGGGAGAGGTACGCGTGATGCCATTGCAGTAATGAGATTATTAATCGAGAGGAATAAAGAACACAACCAGGAGGTATTTGCCTGTTTCGTAGATTTTGATAGAGTGAATTGGGAATAACTAATGAGTATATTACAGAAAATAGGAATAGATTGGAGGGAAAGGAGGCTAATCCGCAACCTGTACATGTCTCAGACTGCTCAGGTGCGAGTGGGGAACGGGGAGTCCGGTTGGGTAGTGTTAGGAAGAGGTGTAAGGCAGGGTTGCCCATTATCACCGTTGCTGTTCAACCTGTATGCAGAGGAAACGATTAAGGAGGCATGGGAAGACCTGGAGGTAGGAATGAAAGTGGGCGGGGAATTCGTAAAATCAGTTAGGTTTGCTGATGACCAAGCTTTAGTTTGTCAGTCAGCCAAGGGGCTGCAAGCATTGCTGAGTGAATTGGAAATTCAGTGCGACAGGTATGGGATGAGAATCAATATTAATAAAACAAAGGTTATGCGATTTTCTAGAAAGAAAAAGGCTAAGCTTAACTTTAAAATATGAGGGCAAAAACTAGAGCAGGTAGAACAGTTAACGTATCTCGGTAGTGTTTTGGACCAACACGGTCAAAGTAGTAGGGACGTAAGGAGAAGAATTGCACTAGGCAAAGAGGCTTTCACAAGTAGGAGGGAGTTGATGACAGGGACTTTGAGTAAGGATGTTAAGAAAAGACTCGTAAAAGCTTTCATTTGGAGCGTAGCTATGTACGGCGCGGAAACGTGGTCATTGAAGCAGGAGGATAGACGTAGACTGAAGGCTTTTGAAATGTGGGTGTGGAGAAGAATGGAGAAGGTGAAATGGACAGAGAAGAAAACAAACGAGGAAGTACTTGGTATGGTGGGCGAAGAGAGGGGTTTGTTGGGAGCAATCCTATGGAGGCAGGAAAAGTGGATGAAGGGGGTGTTGACCGGCAGTGGGATGTTGAAGAATGTGATAGAGGGGAGAATGTTGGGCAAAAGAGGAAATGGAAGGAACAGGACAGGGATGTTGTAGGGGATGAAGGGAGGAAGAAAGTACTCAGAGATGAAGAGGGACCTGATATAGAGTAGGATGCGGGATTTTGTGTTTTGTTAGGAGTAATAAAATGTTTGTTTGGTAGTTGTGTCCATCCAAAATCTACCTTAATCGGTAGATTACCTTAAAAAATATATATATATATATGTGTGTGTGTGTATATACTACCTTGATCAAAAAGTTCCCGGATAACCACCGTGTGGCGCTCCCATCGTTCCGATTTGAGTTCTGTTTTTTTTGTTAAATTGGTACATCTGTTGTTGATATTCCCTTTAAATCTTAGTGTCATAACTTGACATTTGCAAAAGTTACGGTCGGTTTTCGGTATGTCCATCAGTGCTTCCTGCGATTTTTCCATTACTTCCTCTCGGCTGCTAAAACGCGTTCCCCGTAATGGTTTTTTAACTCGATTGAACAGAAAGAAGTCACAGGGAGCCAAATCAGGTGAATTCGGTGGCTGTTGGATGGTATTTGTTGCATTTTTCGTCAAAAAATTACGAATAATGATAGCACTGTGCGACGGTGCGTTATCATGGTGCAAAATCCACGAGTTTTCTGCCCACATTTCTGGTCTCTTTCGGCGAATTGCTTCACGCAAACGTCTCATAACGCCCAAATAATACTCTTTGTTCACTGTCTGGCCTTCTGGCAAAAATTCATGATGCACTACACCGTTGTAATCCATGAAAACCGTCAGCATTGCCTTCTTTTTTGACTGAAAACGACGTGGTTTTTTTGGTCTCGGCTCATTTGGTGAACGCCATTCACTTGCCTGATGTCTGGATTGCGTGTCGTACTCATAAACCCACGTCTCGTCTCCAGTAATGATCCTTTTGATGAATGTGGGATCGGATTCAGCCTCGCAAATCATGTCTTTTGCGACGTCAACACGGTCTCTTTTTTGCATGAAATTGAGGTCTTTTGGCACCAACTTTGCTGCTACACGACGGAAACCCAAATCATTAACCACAATGTCTTGGGCGGATCCATAGGCAATGTTCAAGTCCTCCGCTATTTCTCTGATGGTTAATTTGCGGTTATTGACCAACATTTCTTTTACTTTATCAATTTTTTCACCGACTTTCGATGTCGATGGTCTGCCACTGCGTTCATCATCTTCGATTGACTCACGACCACTTCTGAACCGCTCGTGCCACTGGTAAACGACCGTTTTTTTTTAGAGAATCGTTGCCGAAACACTTTTCCAACATTTCCAACGTCCGTGCGCCACTAAATCCGTTTTTTACGCAAAATTTAATACAAGTTCGTTGTTGCAAATTTAAATCCATTTCTGAAATTGTAAAAAATCGCCAACACACACAGAGATAGATGTACTCTTGGCTACGTAACTTTTGCAAATGTCAAGTTATTACACTAAGATTTAAAGGGAATACCAACAACAGATGTACCAATTTAACAAAAAAAACAGAACTCAAATCGGAACGATGGGATCGCCACACGGTGGTTATTCCGGGAACTTTTTGACCAAGGTAGTATATATATATATATATATATATATATATATATATATATATATATATATATATATATATATATATATATACACACACACGCATACGACCAAAGATGTGGTATTTTTCGAGGATTTCACTGCTCATTTTAACGTCACAAACGCGCCTCTTCGAGATGAAAATCAACCTGTCAAAGCATTGTTGCACACTGCAACAGCGATGGAAAGAATACAATACGGGGAAGGGGATGGTGCGGTGGTGATATTGCACTGGCTTCCCACCTAGAGAATTGCGAGTCTTGCAGGAGGCAGATCTTGTCCAGTGATAGGAGGCGATCTTTTCCGATCCCTACTTGAGGTGTGAGTGCATTGTGGAGAGCACTTGGAGAGAGTACGCCGTCCGTCGGATAGGACGTTTAACTGTTATCTCTCTGATTCTCCGACTAAGTACACATATCCACGGCAATTAGGCGTTTCTGTCGGGTGTTCGTTGGGCTCAAACCCAGTTTCCTGCAAATTCAACTGCTTATTCACCATGGTCTTCAAACTATCTAACTTCTACCACGTAGTCCACTATCCGATTAAAAGTATCTATTTTCGCACACAGTTACGTTCCCGTCACTCACAACTAACAAAATGTTTCCTTCCAGGGAAACCTCCAATTGTTGCCAGTAAATGATTGCCACCTACATTACTCTCACTCCCTTTGATTGCTTGCAGGTATGTTGACCTGAATAATAACTAAGTTTGTTGGCACATATCAGCACGTACCGCTATTCTTAACTACTTCCAACGAGTCTTAAAATATATCTATTCTTTCCAACAACTCCCGCTTACATTTTCTAATTTAACTGTCCTGTAAAATCAAGTCCCTGTTAAAACTGATCTCATCGATTGCCACGCATTTTCCTCTTATGCTGATGCCTAGTACAATGATTTCGAGCGAAAACGCCGGCGGGAGATAAGCACCATAAATTTTCCCCCTGAATACGACGGGAATCAACCCACACGTAGTCATCAGCTCTCGTGTCAATCACCATGTACTCATAAGAATTCATGGGATGAATAAATATATCCATCATACATGTGAGACAATTTGTTCGTTCATTAGGTTTGCGCTATATCCATTATTATGGTTTTACATTAATGCCATGCCATAGAAGGGCAAGTAACAACTTGTCCGATTTCATGAGTTCCTTAATTGAGACAATAGAAGCTCATCGATGCCAAATATTTCACATTATCCATCTGCTATCATCCTGCTACTATTCTTAATGTACAGTAATGACTTGGGTTCATACATAAGTAGCAACCTCAGAGTGTTAGGAGATGACACCGTGATACACAGGGAAATAAGGGGCACATCAGATGGCAAGCTAGACCCCAGAGACGAGACAATATCGGACTGGTGCAAGGAAAGGGGATTACTGCTTAATACAGGCAAATGTGCAATTTTGAAATTTTGGAACAGGATACAAATTATGAAATGGAGGGTTCAGCGCTAACTACGGCAGATTAAGTTAACTATTTGGTGGTAGTTCTAACACCACGCCTATCATGGGGAGCATGTGTGTATCAGGTCATTATACGCTGATCCGCTTTAAAGAAACTCGGCTTCATAAAACGGGTGGTGGTGGGGTAACGTAATGAAAAAGTAAGAGAGAGGTGTTATTTCGCCCTAATTAGGCCTCATTTGGAATATGGCGCAACTATTTGGGATCCTTGTAATGAAATTGTGGCTAAAAGATTAAAGTAAAGTCCAGAGAGAATCTGTCGGATTCTTTAAAAACTGTTACAATAAGAAGACGAGTGTGAGGGGCCTTTCGTGGGGAATTAGGCTAGGAGCCACTTGAAGAGATGCGAAGACAACAAGCGAGCCTTAAGGACTTTCAGATGAGTTCAGAACAAACGAGTTTAACTATGCCACGAAGGGAATTACTATGACCACCCCACGCTATTTAGGTAGATCCGACCACAAAGATAAGACAAGGGAGATAAGCTCCAGTACAGATAGATACAAATATGACTGCTTGAATGAACTCTTTTGTTATTTACCCTTTAATCAGGCTTAACGCTTTCAAAATAAATCCTTTGGCTGCCAATACACGCTCAAAGCTTTTTTTCCAACTTTCGAATGCCGCCTGAAAAATTTCTTTTGCGAGGGACTTCAAGTCTGCGGCATTATTTAGTTTGATGTCTTCAAATGTTTCAAATTGGCATCCTTTCATGGTGGATCACAACTTTGCAAAGAGGACAAGGATTGCTGAAGCAAAATCCAAAGAGTAGGGTGAATGTAAGATTACCGGGGTGCTGTTTTTGGCCAAAAACTAAGTGGCAATCATTACTGTGTGCCGGTGCATTGTGGTGATGAAAGGACCGAGACTTGTTTCTCCGCATTTGCGGTCTCTTCCCCAGTATGACACGTCTTAGCCTTAGCATGACCTCTATACAGTGCTGCCCATTCACTCTTGTGTCCTTTGGGGACTTATTCATAATGAATAATCCCCTCCAAATCGAAGAAATCAACCAACATCACCTCGTTTATTGACGGCGACGGTCGTCCACTTCTCGGTTCTTCATCGGTCCAGATTCGTCGAGACTGGAAGCGGTTGTAATACCTTTAAAATCATTGCAAAATTTTCAGTTGCCCTTTTTCCGATGTTAAAAACAAAATTCAATGGATATGCATTGCTACTAACTAATAACTTAATTTTCGCCGTAACAAGACTTTGTGCAACGAGTGAGTGCAAGTACAGACAAGAATCGCTGTTGTGCGGAGAAAATCGAGATAAGGACAAGAGAAGGACGGGGTTTTTACTTCTCACAGATTCCGCTAGAAGGCGACACCTCGCTGATTGTGATCCTTCGTGGGGCTTGCACGTAGCAAGACTAATCTCATCTTTTGTCGTACAGATCTCGTATCCGTTCTTTTCCCGGACAATCAGGAGTCAAATATTGTAAGAAATCAATGTCGTCATACAAATAGTAAAGATATTCGCTGGGCAATTGAGGGCAAGATTAAACGCTGCGTAGACATACGGTTTATTCGTAGGTGTATGCGTAAGCTAGTTGCTAGTGTGTATTTGCATGAGTAAGTTAAAATGTTTTCGCATTAATATATTCGTCTCTGTGCGTGTGCATTGGCCTGAATTAGTTAGTTTTGCATGTAGTTGTATTCTCTTTCCCAGTGGTGATGTAACACCCCAGCAACACGCCCTAGCGGCAGCTTGCGGGGTATCAATCTGTGTGAACGTCTCTTTTTTGAAGGATATGCACTTACGTAATATTAAAACCAAAATATCTGAATGAAAAACTGATGCGGTCTACATAAATTGCAACTAGTTCCATCGATCCATTGCTGCAATGAGTATCTCAAATAGAGTCTTACATTCCAAAAATTTATGCTGCTCTTTTTTATTTTATTTAGTGACGAAGTTTCATTATTTCGATGTTCGTATTGCATTTAATCGTTATTGCTAACGGTTACCTAGATTAAACACTCGTCAGCCTTAAAAAAAACAAATGCACATTTCGCGAGATCACCTGCTCAACAGCTTTGTTATCCCGCCGCTAGCTTCGGCCACCTAAAGCCTTGCGATTTATGTGGAGCCCATGTCCACCCGGGGAACCGAAAAGCGGCACAGCAGGTGCCCCTCCCGCCCTGCCCTGAAGTGTGAATCACACACGTCGTCGTTGGACTCAATTAGAGGCGAGCTCTAATCCCAACTATTAAACCGACCTACGCGTTGATAACCTGGTTTCTTTCGTCATGGGAGACCCTGAATCGGTAACCTGTGAACACGACGCTTAATTGCCCATAACAAGAAACTTAGAGGGTGCGTCCCGAGGAGACGTGGGCATATTAAGCACAAGGAATCCTTTTCCCTATAAGGGCCCGTGACCACAAAACAGAACGTACCATACTTGAGAACAATTCGAAACATCCGAAAATGAAATGAAACGCAAGGCTGATATATAGTAGCCCCCACACCCTGCAATGGTTAGTGATGCCACGCCTCCTGCCACACGATCCCGAAAGAAGAAACGACTATTTAAAAAAACTAAAATTAAGTTGAACTGATCAACACCTGCGGAAGAGGTACAACGAAAGGAGTCACGTGGAGCCAACCTCGTAACACATTGGCCCGAACTTCGTGGCGAGATCGGTCAGCGCACTTGCCAACCGCTTCAAAAAAGTTATAAGGAATACATCACACACTACTTTTGTTTTGAATCCCAACATATTGTAGAACTGAGTGATGCAAAGCGAGAATTACTCTTGGTTTAATTACTGTGGAGAGGAAAATTCAACCAACTTGATTTTTAGTTTCTACTTGGTCAACTGCATGGAACATTAATATGGAATTCAGAACAGTTGCGGGAGACCGTCGCGGGGACAAGAGGGAGGAAGAGGGTTTATTTGGAGGCTCTTGAGGCCGAGTGGAGCAGAGAACAAAACCCTATCGACGAAAATATGAAACAATATAAAATAGTTGTTATAGCATGTTTAAGGGGGGGGGGGGAAGAACTTCGAATTAGGCAGGAGTTATATACACCGGGCAGTGGCGCAATGAAATGTGGGCGACTATAACAAGTCAAACAAGATGGGGATGGTGTAAAAATGGCATTGGCGAAGGGAAGTTGGAGGCCAAACGAATAGTAGTCATTCATAGAAGGCATGGCGGGAGGCCAAAGTAGTATGCCGTGGCAAAAAACGGTTAATTTAAATATGTTATCTTCATGATATTTATTGCCATGTTAAGCGAAGCTTCCCTCAGTCCACACAAATCTACCTCAACCAGTAATTACTACAGAGGGTGTCATCACACCACTGATACGGCCGACCAAACCTACTTTCTCACGAATACGCAAACTATTTAAAAACCCCTTTGAATGGTGATGCCCATCGGCTCCTTTCGCAGGGTTCGCCTTTCTGCGCGTCTATGACAGACCAAAATTTGAACAAAAATATTTTACACGGCCGACGAACGCGAGAGATTTCCGAAATTGGGGAAAAGAAGCCGTCACTCCCTAAAGACAGCACTTGTGATTGATTCGAGGAGCACGTTCCCAGCCACTGCGGAAGCCCTCACTCAAATCGCCGGACCGTTGTCAAACCCTCGCGGAGAGTTCGCCGCTGCTTCCAAGGCCACGACCCTTTCGCCTCCGCTTCCGGTACACGTAACCACGGAAACGCGAAATGGAGAGACGTAATCCCCCGCCCGCCCCACAGGGCTTCCGCACTTACTAGCAGTGCGCCTAGTGACGGCCGACGTCTTACCGAAAGGGGGGGTATGCGGCGGGAATCGAATGGACGAAGCGAAGGGTGTGTGACCACCGGGGCGAAGGTGAGAGGGAGGGTGCACACACCTAATGATATCGCCAGCGGCTGAATCATGCCTCAAGGTCAACAACCGGCACTGGTGAATGGTTTACGCTATAAGCCCAAATACGGGCAAATGATTCGCGCGCTGGATGTAGTACATTTGATAATCTCGATTGACGCATATATATGCTAGCATAAAACCAATCCTGATATTCTGACACAAGACGTAGATTAACTCGTAAATCCAAAAGCCATGACAAGAGATTTCGTGTTAATATCAACGTGAAAACCTTTCAACGAGCCTCTCGACGTCAAATCATACCCTGCAACGCGCGATTCATGAATATGCATGCTTCTCGCTTCGATAGCAACTTCTCGCGAAATAGCGTATTGCTTCAAATCAAACAAATCGAACGACGGGATGAGATACACAAAACTTCCAACGCTGTACAGCGAAAGGATCGAAACTGCACCCAATATTTGCGTCAAAGAAAAGGAAAGACGACAGAAAATATGACGAAACGTCTCAACATCTACCCATAAACTACACACTCCATCTAACTTTAAATTCTTAAGGTCATCACACTAGTAAAGAAGAGTTTACGTTGGTTACATGGAATCACATCGCCGTTTTTAATGACAGACAACCTTAATCTACAATTTCATTTCAACAAGGGCCCAACCGTTCCCTCGGAACATTCGTTACAGAGCAGTTCGCTGTCGATAGTACATTTCCAGTCGATAACCGAATTTTCACGGGGCACTCACGAAAAAGGTTGCTTCGAGACCTAGCATAAACCAGGCAGGCCTTAAGCATGGCAGAAATTGGAAAGAATGGTGATATGAATGTGATATGAGTTGCCATTACATTACCGTAACTGAAACATTGAAAATCAGTGTTCCTCGATATAACTGAGGTTTGCAGTGAAGCTTCCATAAAAGGGCTTCAAAACAGAATCGTTGCACACAGTTCGAAAGAGGGGCAAGAATACGTAAACCGGTTTAGAGCGGAGAAGAGAAGAGGGATATAAGGCAAGGGATGTAGAAGAGGGCGACTTACTGCATGAAAAAGGGGAGCGGTGGGCGTGGAGGGATAGATTGGCAAGGGGTGCAAACATCCCGCGGGCACTCGCGTGTCAACACAGGTAAAACTGTTTAAGGTGGCAGCGAAGGCACGAATCGCGGGCGTAAAATGGCACACAATAGGATCACGCCTTTAATTTGAACATATCGGGATCAAATATTCGCTGACGAAAATAATGCTCACAATGCAATTTTTATCCGGGCCACTGGAGAATGCGATGGCCTGTGTAAGTGACTCCGTAGGTGTTGATTCAGTTTCATAACGGGAAAAATCCACCTCTGACGACCAGCATCGGTAATTCCCCAAACACGTCACAAACACAAGACTAGATGCACATGCACACACATTTGATAGAAATTCCTCCAGGCTTCCACAATCGAGCGAGACAAATCAAACCTTGGTGCCATTTGGTTGCCTGAATTCAATCTTTCGTTCGCTGAAAAATGTAGGTTAAATCCCGCGGAGTCCCAAATTTATATTAGTCTGAAATGACCCAAGCACGCATTAAATGAAGCATATGCCACGAATAAACATACCACATCAAACTTTGGTGGGCATTTAAAAAATCGAACAGCTGTAGAGTTCACGCCCTGAAATACACAATGACCAAAAACAATAATCCCTATGACAAAATTACATGGTTGCCAAACGAGGGAAATTACTGCGACGATACACAGGCAGCTGGAAACGATAGACAACTACAACCGCCACACACACCTATATTGATGAGCAGAAACAATTTAGTTCGAAAAACTTAACATATATCATGACAAAAATTGATGCTTATCATTGTCAATACCTGGATAGAAATGGTTGAAAGACAAATTGAGGTATGGAGGAAAGTTGGCCATAAAAGATATTAGCATTGATGAATAAACTATTCTCAACATCGAAGTAACACACCGAAATAACAGAGACGAAGACTACTACAATTGTAATAGCCCTCATCTCTGTTATCATGGGAATGTTACACCACATCACACCTGAATCTGTCATTTATATTACTTATCGGAAATTTAACTCCGTTCTGGCAAGTCAGTTTATTGCTCGGCAATGATAAAAAACAATTTATGACATGAACTGTGCAAATTGGTATAAGTCTGTTAGATCATTCCAAATAACAAACATACCCAAGCAGCGTACGAGCGATTCCGTTTTGCAGGCGTGACAGTAATTTACTGTTGATCACTCACCTTCGTAATGCTGACATGATCGGCTGGGAGAGACTCCGGAACTGTCTGAAGAGTGGTGCGCATGCTTGCGGACATTATGCTCCCAGAAGGGAGCACCAGTTGGGGTCACAGTGGAAATTGAGCTTCTGGCAATGACAGTGGCCACTACGAGGTTGTGGCTGGATCCTGGGACCCCGCCGAAAGGCAACGTCCCCACATCCGTGACAGGTGACACCAGGAGAGGACTGAAAGGTCCTCCTGCCGTTATGGGGCGGCCAGCACGTTACAACGCGTTTGGGCATGAGATGGTGTAGGGGCTATCCAGCAAGTAAGTTTTGTTGTAACCACAGAAAGCACTGTTCGTCGTGTAGCACCAAGGAGAAATGTTTCTTTCAAGGAAAGATCCCTAAGGAGTGCGCACTTGACTTTTTTGAGTTTTTCACAGAATAAGAAAGAGAGTGGAGGCCCTACAAACTATAAAGGCCTCTCCGTAACACCACAGATAACCACATTTGGAATGCTATTAACACACAGTCAACAGAAAAAAGCTTTGCCAGCAAATAACTTTCTTGAGTTGGTGTTCGGCTGAGTTTGTGAATATGTATTTTGGGGACCTCATGTGAGACTGTCGAGCATTGTTTAAATTCTTCTACCTTCGTGTAAACGGGAGTCACAGGGTTCCCCCGCCAACCGGTGGGAATCGAAAATGAATGCAATTCGCCTGACAGTTCTGGCGGGGGGCCAACAATGCAGCACGTGGGATATCATCCGCACCAGTTTCACTTGACATTTGCTTTTTCCTCCCTGGACTTAGCTCCCTCCAAAAACAAACAACACAGCGCTGCTAGTGCGAGGCACGTTGGCCTCTCACATCTGTTGGGATAAGAGAAAAATCGTTTAGGAATTGTTATTTAAAACATGACCACAGGGCAACTGGGTGCCTTCTTATTAATATTTGCAGTTTGAAATTTCATGTGAATCACATTTAACAGTTTCAAATCATCATCATTGAAATAATCAAAATAACCTTTGGTATCTTGTGGTTTATTTTAATTTAAAATAATTAATACATTTCCAAAGAACATCCACAAATAATTTCAGATACAAAGCAAAGGCTGAATCTCCAACTCAACTAAAGAACTCCTGAAGATCATTCCACACAGAAAATGTTCACAAATTGGGCTTCCTAGGATTTTTGAAATAATATTTCTCACGAATTACCAAAAATAAACATATAATGGGGATAAGGAATTGTGGACCATCTTGTAAAAGGGTATCCACCTTTCGCTAAATAATTTATTTATTACAAATCTCTGAAAACTGAAGTCACTTTCCAATTTCGGTGGTATCTTAGTATTGGAAACAGTAATATGACCTAAACACATGCACATACCCAACCACACCAAAGGTATATTTACAATTTCGTCCAAATATTTCACACAAAATCAATTAACAATGGCAAGATGAGAAGGTACGAAACTGTTGAATAAGGTGCAAATGCCTTAAGATTTTCAATGCATTCATTGCAAAACATGGCTAGAACAGAATTACAATACCCCAGGGGCACAAGGATACATAGTCATGGAATGGTTTAAATCCAAAAAAGAATAAGTGTAACATTAATCGATCAACGAAATATTCCCAGATAATTAATTATATATAATTACCGGTGAAACCTGAAGTCAGTGAGGACCTCAATTTCTAAATGTAACCAATCGAAAAGCATCAACCATCCCCGTAACGCTAAATTTCCTTACATATCAACACGACATTTAACAACTCAATACATAGGGTTGCAGGTAAAAATAATGTACAATTTCTTAAGTTTTACGCCTGCAACTTAGTTAAAACAAAATCCACCCTTACACATTAAGAAATAACGTAACCTGACCGTAACCATTGAAATAGTTTCGAAGCAACTTTTACAGCGTTAAAACTAGCGACTATGAAATGGAGAGTCACATAATTAAACAAACTTATTCTTAAATATGATTACTAACCCATTAATGAGGCTGAAGTTTCAGATATTCAGTTGTAAAATCCTACTACTCCAACTCAACTCATTACTAACTTCATTTCAAGATGGCCGAAAACTCTTCCTTACGGTGAATTGAGTCACTCGCAAGTCAGTGCGCAACTCGCAACATTTTCCTCCCATTGGTTATTCACTCTTTGACGTCATCGTGACCGAAGGACGGTTCCCATCGTTTTCTTGTCACCTGTGAAGTGCACGGGAAATATTCGGATTTCAGAATAGCATTAATACGAGTAGTACACTAAATCTGTTTGCCGGCAGCTTTTGCCTTGTCACTGCAAGAAATTAGTTTCTTTTAATTAGTAAGTTATTTTCAGCCTGACTGTTGCCGCAAAAGGTATTCTTTTTATTCGTAACAAAGCACCAGTTGCGATGATATTGTCTTTGTTATTACATTTAGCCCGTTATGTTGCCGTCGTCAGTGACACTACGATTTTATAAAACCGTAGGTTTTCTCTTTTCTTCTTATCATGAAGGCTGCAATTAACCTCATATTTTCGTATTAGGCAATAATCGTTATGATGCTCTATTAGTTAGGGTGGTATTAGCCTTCATTTCGGGCGATTTCAATCAAGAAAGCTGTCATTATGTACGAAGAATGATATTGCCAAGTAAGCGCAATCTGGGTTGATTTTTTACTGTAGTCAACAACAAAATAACCCTGTCCGCTGATTACATTTTGGTACTTGCCTGTAAATGGTGTTGATCCTGACGACAATTTCTGGAATTAGTTTCCATGTTTATAAAGAATTAATCTGCTGCACTTTCGGTGGCTTGTTTCTACCTCGAATGACAACTTTCCATAACTTACCACAAAGGGCCATGTAACACGAGCAGTAATTCTGAAACCATTGAACCATTCATAAAATAGAAAGCTCGCGATGTGCTGTGCACGACACCTGCCCATGATTCCGCCCCTTTTAAAATTTTAATGATAGCTCTGTGATAGTTCATATTCAACTTTAATTTTTGAGTATCAACTAAGTTATTGGTTGTCATATTATTTACAATCTTAAGGGATAACTTCCTAAAACGTTGGTATTTTAATGCAATAGTTTTATATAATGTTAATCAATTTGCTATGCCGAAGCCCTGCTGCTTTTGTCAGGGCATGGTTCTGTCAGAATATGTACTGTAAACTCTTTCAGATACATATCTATTCTATCAATTTTTAGCACTGCAAGCTATTGGGTGGAATTCAAAAACGATATTAATAATAGAAATGAATATAACTACTAGAAAACCTGACGGGTGTTAAATTGTTTCCATTACATTCATTCATCCCTTCTCTATTTATTTGGATGTTACTTGATTTAGTCTTAACAGTCTATTGCATAAATTATAAGGAACTCTTATTGGTACCGTGCTTAAGATTTGGGGCTATATTTGGACGAAAATTAAGAAATGCGTAATAACATGTTTCAGATCAATGTACTGGTATCGTGTTGGAATATGTTAGACTGATATCATAAATATTGTTTGTGAATGAAGAAATGCCTGTCTACCTAAAATCTCGTGGTCTTAATTTGCCCATTACTTCGTGCTTATGTTGTCGCCCAAAATAAAACTCAAGTTTGAAAGGAACAGGTATATTGCAATTTATCTGTAAAGTAATTTATTTTAAAGATTTATTAATTGAAAGAGGTCTACCGTTGGATTTTAGGGAGTTGCTAACTTTTATTTCGCGTCATGGAGACTTCCTTCGCCCCAAATTTTTTCCATATTATTCCCACCTTCAGTTCATCCCTTAATGTTGATCAAAAAGCATATTCTTTTGCCCGCAAACCGAAAATTCTCCTCCTTCTTACAGCTTTCATTGCCCTCTCAATAGCTTCTTCTCCTCTGAATTTTTTTGAGGAACTTCCTCCATTCCACTCCAGGTACACATCTTAAAACCCTCCAATTAACATTCTTGCTTCAGAGACTTCGATTACTTCCAAGAGGTTGGTTCCATTTCAAAATCTTGGCTAACTATGTCTTTGCATTTTTACTCAGGGTACCTGTTATCAGTTACTTGACATTCGCAAATGTCTCCTTTGTCGCTGCATTTAATTTTTATCTTCCCGCTGCCACACCCATTTACCTCCGAAATAGTGCCCTCTCCCTCACTGCTATATTTTCATTCTGCCTTACTTCCTCGCAATCTGTAGTTTGCCATTTGTGTTGCAGGGCCCAGCCATTGAAATGGCATGGCATCTCCTCCTCTTACCCTTCCTCCGACACCTTACATCCCAGGGGATCAGGATGGCGCAATGGCTAATGTACAGGCTTCCAATCCAGAGGGATCGGGTTCGAATCCCAGCGATGGCAGATATTTCTCAGTGATATCATGATCCCTCCTTGAGGTGCTTTGTGGAAGGCACTTTGAGTCAATAGTTACTCCGTCCGTCAGATGGGAAGTTAAGCTGCGGACCCCTTAGCACCTTTGCTTAAGAGTAGGCTAATGCTGACGCCAGGTTTCTCTCCACCCTTAACCTTTCCTGTCCATCCCTAATGGCACAAATGACCTCGGCTGTTGGTCCCCTCCCATGGAACTACTACTACTAATGCTACTACCTTACGTCCCTCAACACCACCTCCCCTCGCTTCCCACCCTGGTGGGCACCCATTGTTCCGTGCTGCCCAAGTAAGTGAGGGAGCCACCTGGCTGCACCCTCTGGCACCACTTGGCAAATGCACTCTCCAGCAAGCAATCGAGTTCCATGAGTCGCCATTCGTCCGTCTTTCCACCCCTCTCCGTTCCCACCCCTCACATCACTGGCCACTGAAAAACCCTTCCAGGCTGCAATATTCAAATTTGACCAAAATGAGAGGTCCTTTTGTGTTAATCATGTCTTGGCACCCTTTTGCATCCATTCAGGAAATATGCACAACAAAAACAAGTGATAAAGAGGAGAATATCAATGTTCGCCTAGCATTAGTGCGAAAACCATTTCTGTTATGAAACATGGATTTTCCGTGGCATTCCCCCTGGAAGAAGTAAGTGCCGGACAATCACTCCTCATTCGCAGTGCAACCAAAGGAGGCAGGCAGTTGTTTCCCACTGTGGTGGCACTTAGTGGGCCCAATAGAATTCTCCTTTAATTCACACTCACTATTTCCTTTCCAGTAGGATATTCCCATTCCTGCTCTTCAAGGCTGGCTAACCCCCGACTCAACATGCCTCCACCCCTGAAGAGCTGCCCCCATGAGGGCACATCGCACCTCTCCCTCTGCATGCAATCGGTCCATGCCCACCCCCTCCCATGAAGTGGCACGTGTATGGAGTGCTCACAGCCAAATGCACCCGATGACGCTGCACGGCAGTGGAACCATAGATTTGGAATATTTCCACCTAGTTAAGTCTGAAACCACAGTGGTTCATAATCCAAACCAGTCAATACCACAGGGTATGCTTGTCATGATGAGCAATCAACCCGTAATATGCTGTGTTCAACGAAAAGTGAAGAATGCAAATTGATAATGAGCAAGTTTATTCACAGTTGGCAGCATTTATATTTGAATACACTGACAAAGGGTAACTATGAGAACTCAGGCCCAAATGTTGACTTTAAAGTATCAAATAATGCCCTTTACATCCAGACGTTTTTACACAATTACATGCATTGCTGATAGACATTGGATGGAAACAGGGAAAGTAATATGGCCATCTGATTCTGACATGTAAAAATGTATGTTACAATGACTAAATCAATGGAGCCATTGTATTTCTCAAATGGAACCTGAAAGAATGACTTTATTTAATTGTCGCAAAAACTAACAAGATTTGAACAAGCCTCGGCACCATTCAATCCACAATGAAAAAAAACTGAATAAGTACTGTAAATTAGACCTTAAAGAAAAACAGTTGAGCTCTTTTGGCAACTTGGCAAGGAGGGATCGGGAAGGAAATATTCCCTTCAATAACTGCGACCAAACAAGGTGTAGAATTTGGGTGGGAAACGGCAGCTAGGGTTGATGCATTTATCCTCTGGTTTAATGTCGTTGGGTTGGTTGAATGGTATGCAGAGGCTTTTGGCACCCATTGAAGGAGACCCAGGTTCAGCTTCTGCACCACTCTCGTCCCTGTTAATGAAAATAATGCACTCCATTAGCATCAAACAAGAAAATATTGACATCAATGTCATTAACCCTTCAATCACTTTGACGAGAAAAGCATTGCAATGTTGAAATCTCTGTGAAACAGGTTCACAATTTAATTTTGTTGGCTAACAAATGCTACCAAAGATTATCATTTTCCATCATTCATACACTGCATGTAATAGAAAATCACCCAAAAAGATAATTTGCACGTCTGAAATGGCATTCAATGCAGTCCTGATACCCTTGTTAACCCATTGAGTGCCATACATTATTGCTTAATTTCATGAGAAAATTGTCAGGCTATTTTATCGAGAAATGCAAAAATTATAATAAAAAGTCCATAAAACGCTATTATTAACAATTTTCTGAAAATTTAATAAGTTATGGTACACCTATCCTTTTATAAGCATTGTCCTCTGACGCAATCAAAGAAAAAATTTAATGCAGTAAAAGTTAAAGAGTAAAAATGTTACACTGCACTGATGCAGAGAGAGAATAACTTCCTTCGTGTTTACAGCCTACAGGGGGGAATACCCGGAAAGCATACCCATGCCGCACTCAGTATTTCCGGAATAAACAATGTTCCCTTGATTCATAAAGTATGACTCATTGTCGGGGGATAATAAAGTCGTTATATCTCTCCAGATGAGGGACACAATGAAGCTCCACAATTCCTTCGCCGGAACATGGGACGCAAAATGCAGCTCTTTAAATTTCAGCCATACTTGACTACCCGTCATGGGAAAGAGTGGCTTATTGTAAGCTGACAGAAGGTTCCCCACTCTTACCTTTATCATATCCATAAAAGGGTTCACCCTCCGCAAAGGAGTGTCAAATGTATCAAAGATTCCTCCAAGTTTCTGTCACGGGAGCAATGGATCTACTCAGCTGAGAGACATTAATCCTTATGCTCCACACCAAGCATTCATGAAAGCATCTCCCTTATCATGCATTATGTATAATTTTCATGATTATTGCCATAGCATGTAAAATTAAAAGGATCATTTAAAATGAAAGGAAACTATAGCGGATTTGACATGGCAGTGGTATAAAAGTAAGAGTATAAATTCGAAAATTGGATCATTATGAGAAGAAGTTATAAAAAATTATATGACAAGGTACAAAAAAATTAAGCATAAAAATTGGAATCATCAAAACTTTTATGACGTTTATAACCATTGAGAGAAGAGTTTTCTAGACAAAGTTGGCATTTTTGGGATAATTCATCAGCTTTGCTCACAGTGACTTTGGTAATTAAAGGGTTAGATGAAGTGAGGATCAAAAATTGACCAGATACAATAATTATATAAGTGAATGTGCTGGAGCAGCTTGTGTATAGTAGCACCCTCATAGAAACTTGGAAAGCACTAATGCCCAATAAGCAAGGATACACCTACGTGGTGCACCGACTCTCCTCCCGACAAGACCACTTCTATGTAATGCAGAGCATCATACCTAATCACTCATCAAAACATTGCACCATGATACGGACAAATAGGAACTGACCTGGCACTGTTCTGCTTGATAGTGTCCTCACAGTCCATATCGCCACAGAATGGGGACATTATGATGTCCTTGCACTCCAAGTGCTCCACAAATTCCTTCCATTGAGTGCAGACGACAGTGTGCTTGTCCAAATCCTTGGTGGCCCTGCAAGGAGAATCCCAATGAATGTTTACATGAAGTCATGCATGACGAGATGGGGAGGGAGATAGCATCAAGCCTCACAGCATAATCTCAATTACAGACTGCTTTAGTCCTTATATTAGTTTGATGTAAAAATAAATCTGCATTAACCTCTGAATACTAACCATTCTTGCAAATGAGAATACAACATTTCACCAGAGTAAAATTTTGTACTCTCTTTTGAAAAATTACTTATGAAAAATTTCTAACAGTTCATTTGAATTAGTGCTTTTACCAATTCAACTGAACCGTTCAAAATTTCCTGCAGTATTATGGCATGTCATGATGGGAATTGCTTATTTCGTCAAAGTACTGTATTTTTTTATCATTTTGCAAGAAAAAATTGCACAGTAAAATTATCAGTATTTGGCATTTTCATGCAAAAATGTTCATGCATTAACCATTGCAAATGAAAATAGCTCATTATTTAACTAAAGATATACGGCTCATTCAATATCTCCTAAGAAAATCCAATGGATAGCACCTACATAATCAGAAAACGTTTGCTGTTGGTGTGCCATGAAGTTCATCCAACACAACAACATTAAGTATAAAGGAAATAAATACACAGAATAAATTTTATCCAGATATGTCATTTACTTGTAATAATTAAAGCTTGATGATACCTCCTTGTCATTTCAGCTTTCTCAATTCTTGTTACATTTATTGTTACACTCATACAATTTCTATCATTCATTGTCATCACTTTTGTCTTTCTATTATTTATGTTTATTCCATACTCTTCAATTCCTTTCGCAACAAACTTCTTTGAAATGCCAGCAGCACCATGCACCACTCATGCTGCTTATCCTGTGACCCCAAATCCTTATCTCATTTTCTCCCGTTAGGGTGCTCCTAATCATTTCTCTGCATAGATGTTGAATGATATAGGTGAGAGGCAGACACCCTGCCTCATCCTCAACCCATCTCTATCCACTCTGTCAATCTTTTATTATTCTTGCCTTTTGTTTCATCTAGATTTCTTTGATAAATCTTATTCTTTCAATCCACCTTTTTTGTTTGTTTTCACAATTTCCATTAGCTTATCCCATTTGACTAAATCACGTGCCTTTCCCCAGGCAACAACACAAACTTATTCCTTTTCCTCTTTTTCTATACCATTCCACCGTGGTCCTTAAAAGCCCAATGGTGTTTCTGATGACCCTTTATCAACTAAATCCAACTTGCTCTTCCCCTCCATCATAACTAATCTATTTAAAATAATTTAATAGAAACTATAAGTGCAATATACCTTTGACGAATGTGTTATGGTTTTTAATATTTTAATACATATCTCCTTTAAATTATAATATGCAAACCTGATTTTTTGCATTTTCAATTGTAGTGTCAAATCTATTGCTATTTTTTTATTTCTAATTATCATTTTTATGCATGTAAACATAAAAAGTTCTTATTTGACAACTGTAATCCGCACACCTTTGGTAAAAAAATTCATTAACCCTGCATTTAAAGGTACCAGAACAGCTGGATAAGGTGGACTCAACCATATACTTTCCCCTCAATTAGTGCATAATGTATGAAGAGTGTCCAGCTGATATTTTTTAGCCAAGTAATTCTTTCCTTTTTCACATAAAAACTGCTGTCTACCACATGGAGCAAATCATTTCCAACACTCCAATTGGGTTCTCCAAATGCTGAGCACTGAAAGAAGTTAATATTTCCATCACTCTAATACCACTCATTCAAACACATTGAAAAGAAATAAATGTAGGCACCGCTGTAACATTGAAGACTGAATCTCATCAAGCAACTTGAGGATCTGGGTGGACGTCTCACTGCTGCGCTTGATGGTGATCTTGGCCCCTGTATCTCGTCGAACAGCCACCAAGGTGCCAGCGGCCACGTCCCTGGGCCCCACCTCAATACGCAATGGAACACCCTGCAAGGGAAGCAAATGCTATATGTACACAGAACTTCATCTAGCCACCCAAAAAGCAGGAATTTGGAAGGATCTCAAAATGGGCATCAGGGTCAGCAATGACTCCTGGGTCTAATGCGAGATATTTTCCCCTGAGATAGATAGGCCTTCACAGGGACCTCAGTTTTTGAGAAAGGATATTAATTATTTTTGAGAGTTAGGGTTTGGGTCAGTCAGGATGGCTGCCTATAAGTAGGTATCACTTAGCTGTCTCCTGGCCTTTCAGGTAATTTGTGGTACTTTAGAAAGCAATAATGATTGTTGTATCCATGCGTACGAATAAAACTAGAATAATACATTCTACAACCTTTCTTGTTAAGTGAAAAACTTTTTGCATATTAATTAATGTAAACTAAAATAATATAAATTAAGGTATTCCATGCCTAAAATAAATCAATTATGTAAAAGGTTTATTCAAAGAAAATTATGCACACATTGTTTAGGATCGTGGATTTTGTTCACCATTTCTTCTATCGCAGAATGAAGCAACCATGAATACAACCTCAACTTGTAAAAGCAAAAAAGGAATTAAAATAAATTTTTAATTATTTATGAAATGCACCTAATTTCTTTTTATTAGAAAGCTGTCTAGAGAAATTTGTTTTAGCCAAAGCTTCAAATTTTGGTAAAAGTATTATCATTATATAAATTGCTGGTGTAGCCATTACCTTATTAGGGCAATGCCTCGCCTGCATAGTGCGATGCCATAGTTTCCCGTGACCTCCACTCTCACATTTAGCCTACTAATTTGGACTTAACACTCAACTCGGTAAATTACAGCCCACCCGTACATTTATCTGACTTATTAAAATCCACCAAGCCTTCATTCAAATCCTCTGCCATAAACACCAGTGCCCTGCAATAGACCAAATTGTAAAACACAACTTCTTCACTGCTCCCTGCTTCCCTTCTCAATTTACCGATACTTTCCCAACTCACGGTACTCCCATCAAAGACATCCCATATTATATCGTCTATGAACTTAATCGCACACTCTGTCCTCACTTCTATTTACGTTGGGCAGTGCACCACGCCCCTCAACACATGCATCAACAATCACCGCACCTCACTTCGAGCCTTCTTCCACATTAGCCACGCTCTCCAACGCTGCCTTCCTCCACACTGTTTCATTAAATGCGTCTATTATATACAGAAAGCCTCGCACTGAAAACACGCCCCTTAGAACTCAAGACCTTGGAGTCGGATACACATCTGGCTCCTTGGTGCGAGTTCAACAGTGGGTGCACCCTTCTCCTTCCCGTTGACCCCTCCCACTCTCATTCACCCCTCCTCCCAACGCCACCCCCCATCCTATTCATCACACGCATCCTCAGTTGTCTTCCTTCCATTGAGAAAGGTGGTCGGGACACCAGAGAAAAATACACAGGCATGCACGCAGTCAAGCCAAGAGAAGGAATTAGGGAGCTGTAGAATAGGGCACTTGGTTTCATTGACCCCCTGCAGATTTCAGTGTAATTTAATGTAATTCCTTAATAACTCCTGGTTAGAGCATTGGCCCAGTAAGTTGAAAGATCAAGTTCCTGTCAAGGAAATATTTTTACACCTGTGATTGGCTTGATTCTGCCTTCCCCACCTCTCCTGGGTTCCTCCTTTAAATGTCTCCCTATCTCTGTACATATATTTCAATTTACGTATTTTCTTGGTTGATACATTGGCTTTAACTGTATCCTGTAATCTGAAATATTTGATGGTAAAGATGGGGGTTGTTTTAATTCTGTAAATAATATTATTCACAGTTGAAAATTCTTCTCAAAACTACAGTTTCTTTTATATTTTCTAATTTCAAATCTGAATTATATCGTTGAAAAATCGTTTTTAGCCCATCTCTCACCATAACAGCAATATCTCTTGGGTTAGAAAAAATCAAGGATGAGAAAAGTTCAAGGCAGTACACATGCTAAAGCTCTTAAGGAGGCAATTAAAGATATCATCGCTGGAATAACAAGAGATATGCTGAGAAAGGTTTTTGAAAACCTTTTTGCACGACTCTACGAGGTCTGTCCAAAAAGAATAGCAAATTTTGAATTTCCATGGTTTACGCAAAGAAGGAAGACAGCTTAGGTCCAGGCATACTCGACGATGAGATAGGATGGGCATTAGGGATGAAACTAAATAAGGCCGCGGGGGTGGATAACATTCCCGCAGAACTATTGAAATGTTTAGGAAAATGTGGGAGGAAGAGGCTATATGGGCAAAGGTAAAGGCTACATCATGTATACAAGGCTACATATGTATAGGTTAGAGAAGGAAGGAAGGAATTACTTAATGGATGTGACAGGGAATCAGGTAGGATCGTTGAGGAAAGGAAGACAAAATAATGTAGGACTAACAACAATTCACACTAGAAAAAATACACAATGATGTACAATATTTGTCAGGGGCCATCATACATAAGTATTAATGAATTTGATT
This sequence comes from Hetaerina americana, assembly GCF_022747635.1. Lineage (NCBI taxonomy): Eukaryota > Metazoa > Arthropoda > Insecta > Odonata > Calopterygidae > Hetaerina > Hetaerina americana. The sequence continues at coordinate 90,296,305 of NW_027287205.1, read as the reverse complement.
CTTTGATTGATAAATATTAGTTTAAAGGCCAAAAATCAGAATTGGGATTGAGTACTTATAAAGCTAATAAACATTTTCTGATTAGTATTCCACAATACCTTGAGTTCCCAGTGGTTGAACTTCCACCCTGGAGAGTAATTGATCCTGTAATCTCCCTTGATGCGTATGTCTGCCTTGGCAAGTTCCGCTTCAAGGTCCGAGCAAGATGCCAGCAAGTCCTTCTTCTCCTGATCTCCCATGCTGACAGTTAAGCCACAGGGGATTATTATTGCCTGCAAACAGTTGTAAACGCTCAACAAACATTGGAAGGAGCCTAGTGTTGGAAGAATTTCACGAACTTTACTATATTCTTCCATTTAATTTTTGAGGAAGGCTAATTCCCATACTAAGAAAATGAATTCCAGAAAAGGCATTGTCAGACAAGAATTTCAATTGTTGGCCTCAATCGAGAAAGACCACAGTGGTAATGTGAAAAGGAGTACAGTCAGCCATACTGGCAGCAAACAAAGAGGATTTTCAATTGCATTGACCCACTAATGGCAAATCCCATTGAACTACTGTAAACAGAGAGAGCAAACATGCAACAAATTTTATAGCATAAAAATGTGTAAGTTTTATGAAGTTGACACACTGGCAAATTATGAGTAGGCATGACTTTAACTTGCACATGATAGTATGCTGGACAACTGTAATCCCTCAATGATCTGACCTCTACGGGGCCAGGGGTCGTCTACATTAGAAATAATCTGCACTGCTGATTGTCACCAACTTCAAATGAATCCACGATATGCATTAATGCATTCATGGCTCCTAAGTGTAAAAAGATCCCATTTAAATACGCACATCCATTTTCTCAACAAACTTCACCACAAATTCCAAGAAACTGAGGGAGATGCCACCACAGTAATGTTTAATGGAGTCATCGGCTGTATGTTTATTACAATTCAATGATTTCAGAGCATAAAAATCATTAGCCTTGACGGAGTTTCAAACCCAGATCCTTCAATATCTGGCGGTGTGCTTTAGCTTCCGAGGCATGGAGCGTAAGAGGATGCCTCAGTAGCTTAACTGGCAAAAGCACTCGGCTGGACATCAAGGGATCCCGGTTCAAATTCCACCAAGTTTGATGCTCAAAGTCCCATGTTTTCTTTCCCTGCCACCCTTTCTTGGTACTCTTTTCAAAAGGTCCTCTAACTTTTTCCATCACAAGATTTCTGAGTCATTAGGTAAGTATGAAGAGTCATTAAGTCACATGGCAAAAATTAATCTCTTATGTTAAATTCATACATTGCTGCAATGTGAAACAGGTGCCATTCATACGAACAAATGAATGTAGCAATAGGCTATTTATTTATTTTATTTATTCACTTAATTCGGCAATGTCAAGACTAACAGTCCTTTCTTCCACCTAACCTTTAGACAAGGCATTGAAGACAATTACATACACCCAAGCCCTAGGTTGAGGACGATCCACCAAGGCGGGAATCGAACCCACGACCTCTGGGTTGGCAGGTGAGGATGTTACCCCGCTGCCACCAAGGCTGGCATAGGTTAGCCATATTATTAAATGCACACATAGAATACTGACTGAAATTCTATCATATTTTAAACCTTATTCTTGTAAGTCTGCAATCTAAATAATTTTAGCCAAGAGTAATGTGTCTTGTCATCCCTTAATAAGACACCTTCAGTACACAGCCAGATTCTGTCTGAATTATGAGGCAGTATGGATGAGTGAGGGTTTACTGCATGGTTTTTTAGCAAATGAAGATATGAACGTACAAAATAGTTCCCTAGTCAAACACATTAACAGAATATTAAATAAATTAACTAATACTATTATAATCCCATTTTATGAAATAAATAAAATTCAGCCAATTACATGCTTGCCTTGATACTGTAGCCATACATAATTGCAGTTAATGGCAAAGCAGAACTAATCTTATGAAACTTGCCATTACCTTTTCTATGTTCAAGCACCATACCAATTAAAAAGTCTTTATGAGAGAATCGTCATACCTTTAAGGAGAATTCTATTCTCCTTAAAGATTCCTTGGACATGCTTAAGTCTCATTGAAGTCATTTGTTCTTTCAGAAATTCAAACAGAATGAAACTGATGCTGGCATTGAACATTCGAGGGCAATAGGAAGTTTTCAAAATGAAATAGAAATAAACAACTGCAGTGTCTCCATAGTAAACTAATGCACTTGGTCCAGCGATGTTCCAATGCCTTGATCCCATTTCGAAAATTAGATTCCTTCAGGCCTGCAAAATATCTTTCTATTTTGGCCGTTAGTTCTTTGTTTGAAGACTATCTCCGTCCACCGAGGAAAATTTTGAGCTTGGGGAAGAGATGGAAATCTGATGGAGCCAAATCAGGTGGGTGTGGCAACAGTTTGTACCCAAGTTCACGTATTTTTGTCATGGCAGTGACAATTGCATGTCGGTGTACATGGTCTTGATGAAAGAGGACTTTCTTCCTTGCCAAAACTGGCCTTTTTCAGCGTATCTTTTGCTGAAGTTGGTCGAGGAGGTTAGCGTAGTCAAGCAATTGTTCGATCAGTGTGAAGATAAATTATCAGCAGAATCCCTTTTGCATCTCCAAAAACTTAAGCCATCACCTTTCCAGCCGACCAAATTGCCTTTGCTTTCTTACCTGGTAGTGATTCAACATTTTTCCACCACTTTGCCTGCTGTTTTGTCTTTAGGGTATACTAGTGGACCTAAGTTTCATCTGTGGTCACAATCCGGCACAGAAAACCTGGTTGGTTGCTGTTAAAACCAGTCAACCATTTTTCAGAAATTTCCATTCAGATGTGTTTGTGATCCTGCATCAAGAGTCTAGACACCCATCTAGCAGATAAATCTAGGTCTACTGTCAAGTCCACCGTTCAAATGTGATATGCCCAATCAGATGACATCCTTCGGCTTGAGTAATTTATTGCCATTTCAGTCAGCAATCCTCCATGACCATTTTATGCACTTTTGCAATATTCCATGGGGTAGCGGCGGCACGTTTTGGCCGACCACTATGCGGATCACCATCTAAGCTGTCCCACGGGGTGAGACCAATGCAGCACAATGCCCACCTCCACACAAGCAATAATTTTATTGGTTGCCCGTCAAGGCAAGAGACGTTGGGTCAGGTCATTCAATGAACAGCAGCCTGATATAACAGTCTGTGTTTAGGATCCAGTTAACTGGGTTGTCATATTGCCGGGAAAGAAGATAAGTTGGGAAGTGATGAGATTTTTTTGTACATAGCTGTACTTAGGCCAAATGTCTAATAAATTATTTAACCATTCTATTGTTTTAAGGTAACTTTACGAGATTCAATAATAAATAATCTAACTGTGAACTCGGGAATAGAGGGGGGATGTGAATTCAGACAAAATTCTATGTCCTGGGATAACCTTCATCACTTCTGTCCACAACAGAGCTCCTTCCACGATGATGCTCCAAGGAAGCCATGAACACCCGAGTGCCTGGAGTCACGTAATTGCTCCAGAAGAGTTCATTCCCATGCAAACAACCACTGCATCTGTCTGTGAGACTGAGGAGTGTATTGGGTATGTGTGCTGATCCCTGGTAAGGATCAATGCCCCATGAATCACCATGTACCTAAAAAATGAGAAATTGTTACGCATGCCAGCCTTAAGTTTGTGTATTTCTGATGGCGAGAACCGTGGTGGCATGAGACAAAACTCTACAAAACTTACATTGATAAGGCCGTAGATATATAGATTTCATTCAAGCACACATGGTGCTTCAAGTTGCTATGGCCTTTAGAATCATATTTATCACAAGAGACAACTCTGAAAATCATTTTCTTAATTTTATATTAAGACATACCCTTTAGGGGGGGAAAACATACATGACTAACAACCAGATGAATATGACAAGGGTGTCTGAAAGAAATGAAAGAACCCTTGGAAGCAAAACTGACCTGTATAGCGGCCACTTTGGGTGGGAGCACTAATCCTTGATTGTCGGCATGGACCATTATCATCACACCTGTTGGATGAATGATTGCAGAAAACTCAGAATTAACACTCAAACACATTTTCAAACTTTGGCAAGTAATGTGATACCAAATGATACTATGTCTTAGCAATTATGTCAAACTCCTGACACCAATTAAAAGATTAGCATTTTGGGTTGGATTTCAGTGGCACCCACCATGATTCAAGAGATGGGCGTGGCTGGCATGCAAATTAACTATTGAACAAAACATTACAAAACCAGCATTTTGGATAATAATTGGATACAATATGTCATTAAATAGAGAGAGAGCTTTTAAATAGTATAATATAAAAATGTACACTTAATCTGTCAACATAATTTATATGGATTTGCAAATCTGGGTTATTCCCAATGAATCTATTTTCAAACGACTCTTGATTGATGGCTAATTAACAAATCAGATCAGTCAACATCATTCATCATGGATATTCTCATCGACTAATAATGAACTAAGCATCAAGGTATATAAAAATGGTACAATACTACACTTCAGCCTACACATTTTTCAAATTAATGCTCAATGGAAAATAAGAGGCATTTTGTTGGTAATGGTTACTGGACAGCATTCATCTTAACTGTATAGTGAGTACAGCATCATATACTAAAATCTGATATCAATATAATGTCCTAATTCATTCAATTAATAGCAATAACATTTCATTCTCCAAAGACTAATGTGTACTGGTAGAGATGGAGTGTGTTCAATGTGTGGAACTATCACAGACAGGCTAGCCAGCACAAAATACAGAAGGAGAATACATCAAATGTGTACTGTAAACAATCATCCAATGAATAATCCATTTTAGAGAGAGAAGAAGCAGCTTTGCTCATGCCTTGAATGAATCATACTCCTTGCATCTCTTCCTTGGTGCATGGGTAATTATTAATGTGCAGACTCTTAAACTCTTTTGGTGCAGTTGCTTCATGCTATAAGTCAAGCCACACTTTTCTCAAATCTGAAGATTTGGATCATCACTGGAGCTGACCCTCACAGTGTGATGCAGAGCATGATATAAAATGGCATGAAATTGACCATAACACAGGATTAATAGGATCTTACTAATGACAGTAAATTTAAGAAAATGCATCAAGAAGCAAGAGTTCTTCAAAGTGTTGGCGAGTTTCAGAATGTGCTCATCCACGGACTGAATTTCTTCAAGCCATTTCCACAGATAAAGACCATTCTAGCGCACTTGGTAACACCTTCCCTTGACCATCGCTATGCTTTCAGGCTTCAACACTCACCTATTCCTGCACTTTTCACTGAATGGCCCTCAAGAAATAAATATACTATTAATATTATTAATAATGTAATAACAGTTTATTATACCTCTATGCCACTAGTACTTTCCACCCATTCCTTTGCTAATCCTTCACATCATAGAAGTTTGCTGTATCGTGTAATTCTTACGTGCGCAAATGAGGTATATTTTCTATTGTAACATATATATACAAAATCACTACAAAAATTGTTTGGACAAACTAAGTAGCATAATATATGGGGAAGGCCGAAAGAAGTCCAACCAGGCACCGCACATCCATTCCTAGGGCAGCCACACACTGCAGCAGAGGAAAATGCAGAGGCTGGCGCTCCATGCTCCCAATTACACTGCTGCTTTTTGTTTCAACATTAATAAATGTCACCAGATTTGCACGAGAGAAGGATTAACTAATTTGATATTCCAGAACCAGAGGCATATGACATTCCTGACTCATAAATTAACAAGAATTTAAACTGAGCAAAAAGAGGCAGGAAAATTGACTTCAGGCAAATAAAAATTTGCCTTTTCCAGCATCTTCCACGTGAAAATATAAATCTGTGTCAGTCTGCAAATATTATTTTGAATCATTTCATGCTTAAACAGTAAACTAAGAAAACAGAAGGGAAATATTTGTGAAATATTGAATGAAAAAGTAACGTCAGATTATGACTGACAAATCATGCTGACCAGTGACCATATCCAATGAGGTCTGCCATAGGAGTGTGGAATGGTGGCCAATGGCAGAACGCACACAATGTTATCAAATTAATCATATTGAAGGCCCACTTACCGATGGTTCTGGTGGTGATTCCCCATGAATTCTGATAGACATATTTCTTCTCCTGAGTCACAGGATCATCGTAAATAATTTCAAACATTTTGGAGAAGTTCTGGCCCAAATGATGTGAAGTTGCCCCCTGAAATCAAACGGCCTCATTAAAAAACTCATCAGGCTGAATTACACCATGCCAACCATCCACCATTAGCTAACTTATGATAAAAATAGTAAATTTTTGGCTATTTAACAACTAGGGTAGTTCAATTGATCATAAATTTTCTAAGACACTGCCTGAGGCATTACTTGGTCTTACAAGGACTTGGTTTTACTAGGTTTTCATGAAGAAAGATATAACTTGACAGGTAATGATGCTGTATTATGGCATAATTACTGTCTTGAAAAATAAAAATTCTAGGGGAATATGCTAAGTTAATCTTCCCTTGTTTATGTCCAGCCGAAAGTTTTTATTCGCACAATATATTGTGGAAAAAATTGATATACTACTATAATGATGGCATAATTTGTTAGGCAAAGATGATACAAGCTTCAATGACTTGACTCCAGTGTTGGGTCAGCAGGAGCTGTTGCAAATTTAAACATGTACAGTTTGCCCGCACCAATGACAGAGGCAACACGTGATGAGCACTAGGCTACATTGAAAATGTTGCTTTTGCTCTGTAATGCTACAGGAGGCTTACAGAGTCTGTTCTCCCCTATAGCTCAGCTAAAAGATGGCTTGACAATGGGAGACAATTAATTTGGATGGAAGGTGGACCTGGAGTTTCCGTGACTGCTCTTGCAGAAGTGACTACTTCAGTGCAGCCAATAGATCAAAGGAGTTGATCAAAGCATGAAAAATCTACATCAATGAAAATACTATTTCAGCTAATGTAGGAATATAGTGATAACCTACAATTATTTTAGAATTGCAGGTAAAAAAAATGCCTGAAATTAAGCCCTCCTAGAAATCTATGAAAAATTTCACCTAAAAAAATCATATCCATACTAAAAAGAAAGACTCGTACTTTTCCACAGATTTAGACAAAATCTGTGGAAAAGTACGAGTCTTTCTTTTTAGTAAGGATATTAAATACTTCCACGAAGTGAAACCTGAAACAATAGAATATATAAAAAAATCATGGCCAAAAGTTATACCAGGCAACAATAAAGAATTTCTTATTTTTGAGTAATTGAATGAAATGTTGCCTGAAGTGGTGCAGAATTTACACAGGTCAAGAGGAAACTTCCATCCTACATGGATCAGCAGTCTGACAGCAACATATTTCATTGAAACTTATGAAAGAAATACCCTAAGAAATAACAATTATTTGTAAGACTGATTAAGGAAAAGATTAAGTTTCTTTGCTTTCATAGCTTAATTGAAATAAAACTAGGTTTCAACCTTTCCCTGCTACATTTTTTCCTATGGTGCGTAAATACTCTTGTAATCAAAGCTTTCAGAGCTTATTGTTCATTATAATGTGTTTCAATAGTCAATAGGCTTTACTATTCTCATCAATCAATTCATGCATCACAGCATGCATAGGGTTAGGTTCTACCTTGCATCCACACCATTTGCATCCAGAGCTGGTTTTTAAATCGCCAAGTTCCCATAAGTGCACACTCACTCCAATCCAATAGCGTGCATAGGTAAATCTGTTCCCTGCCGTGTAGACAGCAAGGTCATGCCTTTTTGTGCTTTGTTATCCGTGCAACATTTGATACATGCTCCGCAGCCTGACAAAGGTTTTGTGGGCTTCCCTTTCCCCTATGGTGAGTACCACACCAATGACTCTCACAACGTAAATATATCAAGATCTTTCCGCCATCACCGCAATCTTTGTTGATCAAATAACCTTCTGTCCACCTCCAAAGAGGAGATTGCTCCTAAAACAGGGATTACGGATCATTCATGTTTTCACGTTTTGTTTTTGTTACTGTTATTTCTTGTTTCTCCGACAATTGCAGAATAAAACCCATTGAAACTGAAAAACTGAGCTGATGCATGTTCATCTCCCAGAAGAAAGTCTACCTGCCAGAATGATCACCAGATGGGTGATACTCGCACCGAGTAGACTGCAGCACTTGGTCATGAATTATAATGAAAAATTACCATTCAAAAAGGCCTTCAAATAATATTGCTGTAATGAAATTCCTAAAGCTTTCATGAGGGATTTGGATACACTGGGCTTCCATCGCCAATCAAAATTATTTCTCTTCCATCCTGGATGATGGAGAGTTTATTATATTTTTAGGAATTTATATTAAGTTTACTTATTATTTTAGGAACCTCATAGAACAAGCGTAATTTGTTCCGGAATATTTCTTGTAAAGAAAAACACTCATTGAGCAAAACAAAATTTATCATGTAAAATACAATAATGGGTTTTATGCCAAACACTGTTTATTTATTTTTATACTATCGTGGCTTTCTTCTCATGGATCTTTCTTCAGGGGGCATTTTTAAAACTATGCATTACATATTACTAAACTTTGCCTAGAAAAAATCATAAATAATATATCTGAATACAAGTTTGGAAAAATGTCTGATCACTGGCGACACTATGATGCTAGTGGAACAAGTACTCAAGACATACTGGAGCATCAGCTGTGCAAAAATGCTCGCCATTCCCCTCTCCTTATCACTTGCCACGCCAAACGTTGTCAAGAAAGTAAATTTAAAAAAATAATTTTTGCTTTTAGCACGAATTACTCGTTGAGCAAGATGCTTGTTAAGCAAGGTACCACTATACCTACTCTGTAATTCATTTTCCATGCATACATCCTCTGATTACCTACAGTATATGCTGGGGCTCACTTGGGACAATATCCTAACGTAGATAAAAAATCTCAGCATAATTCTGCAGTTGAATTTAACTCATCCTTGTGAGAATAAGTGTCATCTATCGATTTAAAGTTTGAAAATTTGACCATTTTTGTCTTTTCACTTTTATATCAGTGCCTATCATCTATCAAAATTGTGGACACTTCAAAGAACTTTGAAAATGTACTAACTGAAAATGAAATATGCAAGTATTAAATTCTCACAATTTGCATAAGAGCAGTGGGTGATTTTAAGTCAGCATCCAATTGCTATCTCCGTATTTCCCAATTTTTTTTACAGAGAATGTAATGCAAGCAAATATTACATTCTCATGCTAGAAATTTATTTGCGCTCCCAAATCAAAGCTCTTCTTCGACTGAAACTAATTGCAACCTTTTGCCTGAACTCCCTAAAGGGTTCCAAATGGTAACACCATTACAGACAATTTACTTCCATTGTAAACTTTGACTAAAAAAATGCTATGCACCATTAGATAGGCATTTATCCTGAATAAGGCTCTCATTTGATTCCCTTTTACTCAGATATATTCCGCAGCGTCCTTGATGAAGTTATCTTGAGACAGCTGGACATTGAAAATCCCTCATTACTTTCAACTTCTGCTTCATGATCATATATTCCCAATGCGAGAAGAGAAAGTACTTAATTTAAAATAAATACTATTTTAGTGATTAAATAACTGAAACAAATAAGCATCTGTCTTATTCAAATAAATGCTTTTGTGACTTATTTGAGAGCAAATATTAAGATTCCAAAAATATTAAGTTACCACAAACCTGTTTCTGTATCAGAATATTGGAGTACTCTTTCAAGGAAGTTTTTTCCACAGGCATTAATTAGTAATATTATTTCATTCCTAAGCAAATACTAGCACACAAACAATATGCTATTCCTCTAATGATAAGGTTTACTAGCTGGTCAATTTCAGCCCATGAATTTCCTCATGAGGCCATGGCTTGATACAGAAAAACCATATCATTCATTATCATGGAACCAAAAATCAAAAGGTGTCATGCCTTTTGCTGATGTCTTCGGAATAAAGGTGGTTGTATTTGGCGCATAGTGTTGCACATAAACAATTTTTTTTTACCAGGCGGCTTATGAGATTGTTTTCATCCTTCCTACACTGGATGGTGCGCTCGAGTTGAGTTTTAAATTGCTAGCACTGCACAGGCTTGGCCCAGAGTCGCAAACTCTTCCCTCTTTAACCAAATACCACACCACCATTAAGTCACCATGCCATTTGAAACAGAGTGTGTGCTACTGTTGTTTTAAAATCACTTCAAATAGAAGTCGTCTAAAATACCTATTGTGGACACCTATGTACATACCTGAATGGCTCTTCCACTAATGGAGACATAAGCTTCAACAGTGGTTGTGAAATCACCACCCGCAAATTTCTCCTTCTCTGTCTTCCTGCCCTTGATGACAGGGATCGCAAGAAGTTCAGTGTACACTCTGGCATACAAATCTGTAAGCAACAACGTTAGCTATAGTTGGAATAATATATGTATCAATTTTCATATGGATCTCAAACATTTGTCCCTAATAACAAAAAGGCCAACATATACAATGCAGGTATACATGGAATATGCCAGGTGACTCAGAAAGGTAACAGCTAGATTACATCCTGGTTAGACACAGGTTTAGGAACAGTGTGATAAATTCACATAGCTTCCCGGGAGCGGATGCGGACTCTGACCACAATTTAGTTGTTATGAAATGTAGAGTCCGTTTCAAAAAGATAAGGCAGGGGCGCCGAGTTAAGAAATGGAATGTAGAAGCATTAAATGGGTTGAAAAGGAAGGAATACAAACAGGCGGCAGAGAAAATCATGGAGGATGGTAAAGGGCTTAGTACTATCGAAGAAAAATGGGAAATGATCAAGAAAGGGTTGTCTAAAGCCGCAAAAGACACTATTGGAACCATTAACGCTAAAAGGACTAGGAAACCATGGATCACGGATTAAATGATTACAAAGATGGATGAGTGGCAAAAATGGAAGAATGTAAATACAGAATTAGGCAACATGAAGTACAAAGAATTAAACAATATATTGAGACAGGCAACAAATAAAGCAAAAGAAGCATGGTGGAAGACGCAGTGCAAGGATATGGAAAGTCTGCAGAGGAAGGGTGAAATCCGTGCGCTGTACAGTAAAGTTAAACGTTATCGAGAAGTAAGAAAGGAAGAGCTATGCTAACAGTTAGAGATAAGGCGGGTAAGGTAATAGTTGACGCAGAAAAGATCCAAGAGATATGGAAAGAATACGGAGAAGCACTGTATTAAAAAAGAAATTAGGCCTACAAGATTAGACATTGAAAATGACCATGATGTAAATGAAGATAGCTTAGGTCCAGGCATACTAGACAATGAGATAGAAAGGGCATTAAGGGAGATGAAACTAAATAAGGCCGTAGGGGTGGATAACATTCCCACGGAACTATTGAAATGTTTAGGAAAATGTGGGAGGAAGAGGCTATATGGGCTGATCCGTAGTATCTATGAGGAAGGAATCTGGCCGGAAGACTTTGTGAGATCAGTTTTAGTTCCTATTCCAAAAAAGGTAAAGGCTACATCATGTGAGGACTATAGGACAATTAGTTTGATATCCCACGCAGCTAAAGTTGTTCTCAGGATCATAAACAAAAGGATAGAGAGTAGGGCAAATGATTACTTAGGGGATGATCAGTTTGGGTTTAGGAAGGGGAGAGGTACGCACGATGCCATTGCAGTAATGAGATTATTAATCGAGAGGAATATAGAACACAACCAGGAGGTATTTGCCTGTTTCGTAGATTTCCAAAAAGCGTTTGATAGAGTGAATTGGGAAAAACTAATGAGTATATTGCAGAAAATAGGAGTAGATTGGAGGGAAAGGAGGCTAATCCACAACCTGTACATGTCTCAGACTGCTCAGGTGCGAGTGGGGAACGGGGAGTCCAGTTGGGCAGTGTTAGGAAGAGATGTAAGGCAGGGTTGCCCATTATCACCGTTGCTGTTCAACCTGTATGCAGAGGAAATGATTAAAGAGGCATGGGAAGAAAAGGAGGTAGGAATGAAGGTGGGTGGGGAATTCGTAAAATCAGTTAGGTTTGCTGATGACCAAGCTTTAGTTTGTCAGTCAGCCACGGGGTGCAAGCACTGCTGAGTGAATTGGATATTCAGTGCCACAGGTATGGGATGAGAATCAATATTAATAAAACAAAGGTTATGCGATTTTCTAGAAAGAAAAAGGCTAAGCTAAACATTAAAGTAGGAGGGCAAAAACTAGAGCAGGTAGAACAGTTTACGTATCTCGGAAGTGTTTTGGACCAACACGGTCAAAGTAGTAGGGACGTAAGGATAAGAATTGCGCTAGGCAAAGAGGCTTTCACAAGGAGGAGGGAGTTGATGACGGGGACGTTGAGTAAGGATGTTAAGAAAAGACTCGTTAAGACTTTGATATGGAACGTAGCTATGTGCGGCGTGGAAACGTGGTCATTGAAGCAGGAGGATAGACGTAGATTGGAAGCTTTTGAAATATGGGTGTGGAGAAGAATGGAGAAGGTGAAATGGACAAAGAAGAAAACAAGTGAGGAAGTTCTCGGTATGGTGTGCGAAGAGCGGGGTTTGTTGGGAGAATTCCTGAGGAGGCAGGAAAAGTGGATGAAGGGTGTACTGACCAGTAGTGGAATTTTGAATACTGTGATTGAGGGGAGAATGTTGGGTAAACAAGGAAAGGGAAGGAACAGGATAGGGATGTTGGACAGGATGAAGGGAGGAAGAAAGTACTCAGAGATGAAGAGGGACCTGATGTAGAGTGGGATGTTGTGTTTTGCTAGGGGCCACAAATTGTTGAATTAGTAATTTTGTCCATCCAAAAACCTACCTTAACCAGTAGATTACCTAATAATAATAATAATAATTATACAATATTGGAGGAAGACCGACAAATTTAATCAAACCGACCATTTTAAATCACATAAAATTCACATTTTAAGATGCTCACAGAGATTAAAACTTCACATTTTCAAATCCAATTGAATTTTAATTCTATTTTACCATTGGACTTAAAAATAACCAATGGACCCCTGAAATTAAAATAAGCCTATGACATTAGAATAATACATTTCGAATTCAATTAAGATCCAACCCAACGACTTGATGCACGCTACCCATCCAATTTCTAAAAGCCCCTTAAATATATAAATATAACATACTTCAAACCACTAAGTTTTATCTGCAAGGAGCTTTGAACCTTGAAATATATAGAGGTACAATACAGATCTTTAAAATATTCCTTCCACAGTTTTCTCCAAAGAATTCAAGTCTATACTAGTTACACCACAGCAGTAACATGGTTGCATTTTCATTACACCAAAACATGGCAAAATTTCAAATAGAAAAATTTACTATCAGTCTGACCATGACAATCCAGTATTTTAAAAGAGCCTATCGCAGTGTTTCAACTGGAAACAAGCAAGGGTATATGGCCGGGTAAAAAACTATTCTACATGAGAACTAATTACCAAGAATAGCATACACTTCTTCTTGTGCTTCATTTTGCTCAGCAAAGGCCGTGTGTCCCTCTTGCCAGAGAAACTCCCTTGTGCGCAGGAATGGCTGCGGGTGCTTGAATTCCCAACGCTGCAATCAAACAATCAAAGTACACTTTGTTCGAGTTATCAAAGTGGCCAATTAAACGTTTCCGATTCCAATTTTTTGCAAGGATAAAAATTCATTTTCCAGGTTATGCACAAACATTTTTACTCCCTTCATCCCTGACGTAATCCAATTGACACTGCCATAAATTTACAAGGACAAGTATTTCAGCATTTCCCCCTTAATATGAGAGATATTCATGGATGGATAATCATTTACTAGAAATAGTTCTAACACTTTTCATTGAGGCTTACTTTCCAGAAGCGTACTTGCCCCATGCCAGACATGACCAAAAGTTGAGGGCATTGTGTTTCCGTAACCTTTATCTTTTCCCATTTTAAATTGATATTACTAATAATAAATTAATCTAGGTTCAATGTTAATTACTTAGTTTTAGACCATCACAATTTTTAATTAAATTTCAAAGTACGGTAATCTTTGAAATTGAAGCTAGAAATTATCCCCAAAATTTTCGCAAACTTCAAATGCAGACAATTTGTCCACATCATCTTTCCAAAACACTTGTCCTTCACTGGGTTAAAAAGAACGCGTTCCCTACTCGTGATGAGGGTGAAATGTTTAAATTCGGCACCATTCAAGGTGAAAAAGCCCCTACAAGAGCTGCAAGGAAAATATAAAAATCCAGTAAAAAGTTGACTCTCGTGGTGGCATCTGAATTGATCAAGCTGAACATCTAAGATTGCAGGCCTCTTAACTGAATAGAACAGTGAAAAATCATGATTCCACACTGAAGCGTGCAAACCAGGGCAAACATTTGTGGGAAAAGAAAAATTTGTCAGAAATTCCAAGAATGAAGAATTACTGAAAGAGTGAGAAGTTTTTAAGGGCTAGATCGCCAAATATTGACATAAATGGCATGACATCAACGTAAGAGAGAAAGCATTGCACATTGCCACAAGATTGAGAATTAGAGATTTCACCTTGTGTCATGGTTGGCTGGAGAGGTTTAAAAATAGGCACAGTTTGGTACACAAGGCTGTGCGTGATGAAAGTAGAATTTTTTATGTCAAAACTGCAACTCGCTGGAAGGTGTCAGAATGGAAGAAACTTCTTCAAGGCTTAGAGCCCAACTAGTGACCAGACCAGTCGGCCTGGTACCCAAATGCCGGAGACCAGAATTTTGTTACAGAAACACAAAAAAATTGGCCAATAAAGCACACACTCTTAACAGACCTTTGTTCAGCCACACAATAAATAACCTTAAATGTAGGCAAATGTTGAATGAAAGAACATGAAATCAGGCTCCCAGTGTCATGAGATTTGATGGAGGGAGTGGTAGTTTAAAATGTTTGCTCTGCCAAACAACAGGGCTTACTTCAGCCGAGTATTGCCACCCCTGCACATTAGCAGAGGGCTCACAGACGATTTGAGTGACCCCAGTCATGGAATTCTTTCGCCCAAAAACTATCACAGTAATTTATAATTTTCCTTTTGGATGTGTGGTGCTAATTTATTACGACCATTGAAGACTTTCTTTAAATTAGTTATTTTACGAGGCCGTAGAGCTCAACATTTCTAGGAAAATAACATTAAGAGTTTCAAATCTAGGATTACTTCTCTCAGTAAGCCTCAGCAACATGTCTGCTGGAAAAGAGATAGTATTACAACATGTTGAATTGCGAGGCCCACAACGCAACGAGTGAAAGCCACACCATGGAGCAGCACACAATATCCCAGCCCTAAGCATAAGCCAGGACTCATCCCTTTAGGACTAAAAGTCCAGAGTGGTGTGACTATTACTAGTTCAAACACTATTATGTGCTGGTATGCCATTATGCACGCACAGCCATAGGCAATGCATTGCCGCTGGTTAGGAAATGATACAATACAAGCGATTGCAAAGATTAACCTAAAAATCATGATAAAATAAGTAATATAATGATACCATGGAAATGTCAAGCTCTCTTTTTATCATGCTTCACCAGATTCCACCCATGAAAAACCACAAAATCCCTTTGCTGAAGATAGGATCAAGACGGGACCCTAAGTTCAAACTGGGGCTAATGACCCACATCATGTCACATGCACATGAAATAATTTCCAAAGGCACCCTTATACTCACAACGACATTATTCCATTGATTAAGCCTGATGGGGAGGTCTCTGTACGACTGGATCCATTTGGCATAGGCAGGGTACATTACAGTCTCACTTGTGGGACGAATTGCTACTGGCTCTGCCATGTCCGAGTCTCCAGATTTTGTGACCCATGCAACCTTGAGGAAGAAATAGAGAAAGAGAGTGGGAACACTTAAATTCTTTAGAAAAATTCTGCAATTTATTATAAACAAAAATGTACTATTTGATACCAATAAGAAAACTTTTAAGTGAAGAAGTAGTGGCAAAATTAAAACAGCATCAATTTTCATGAATCATCTGCAACGATTTGCCTGAATTTAAGATAACAGTTGCATAAAAAATACTTCCTTGCAACAGACAATCATACTGAACTTTCAGAAAACAATGGACACATCAAAGACACAAGTTATCTAAAATTAATCTTTAATTGATCCTCAGTAAAAGCTTAGACATAACACAGCTCATCGGCAAACAACATACAGATACCAAAATAAAAAAGTTTCCCAATAATACAAAACATATATTTATAAGTACAAAGAGTATAATGCGATAGGAAAATACAACCATAGGTCTGGTTTGGCAAAATGGTCTTTTAAAATCTCGCAAATTTCTCTCCAGGGGAAGGATCTCAATATTTTAAAGATTTGTTTGTAGGAGAAGATGAATTTTATCCTGCTTGACAATGGAGACATGAGGCAAATAATTGAACACTTTCAATCGAGGACAAAATAAATATTTTAGAACAGGTCGATTCTCTTGATGGAACCCCCTATTGATCAGGCAAAACATCTGACCTCTGCTGGCCTCTAATTGAATACTACAGAGAAATATCATGATTCGATACTGACACATGTAAACCAGTGTTTTTGTCATTTGTCCAAAAAGAGAAAATGCCATGAGTTCCAACCATGAAAATTTAGAACAATTACGGCAAAGTGGTTTTTGAGGGCTAGATCTCCAAATATCCTCATGAATGTGGTCATCATAGGAGAAAAAAAGCATTGCACATTGCCAAAAGATTGGGAATCAAAGACTTCACAGCTCCCAATGGTTGTTTGGATAGGTTTAAAAATAGGCACAACTTTGTACCAGAGCGGGATGAAAGGAGAAGTGTTGACGTGGAGGCTGCAACTCAACGGCTATGGCATAAAAGATACTCTCAATGCAGATGAGGCCAGGCCTTTTCCTGTCGTATTCAATGAACATGAAAGTTCAGCCATTAGTGGTCGGTAAATCGAAGAGCCCTAGGTGCTTCAAACATGTAAAAACATTGCCCACTCGATGCACAGCATATTCCAAAGCATTGACGATAGCCTCATAAATGATTGAGGATGAGGATCATTCTCTGGAGGCTAAAATTGGGTGTCGGAACAAGAAATTCTTCTGTTTATTGAGTTCATCCCATTCATCACAGGTACACTCGAGAGATGCAAAGTTGCCATTTTTTTCTGCAAACTGTACTAGTTAGCCCCAACCACTGAATTTAGATGTAACTTACTCATTCAAGGCACATTAACAAAGAATAATTGCATGGATATTCATTACTCGGAGTCTTTAAGGTAGGAAAATAAAAGCAGTCGAGTGTACCAGAAGCCCTACATCATAGGCTTGGAAGCAAGGACTACAAACTGCTTTCGAAAGGCAGGCTTTTACATTAATTATGATGAAGAAATTCCAGTAGAAGTTACTTGGGATGATATGTGATACTAAAGATAATGGCTGGAATCTTCTTCAGGCAAATCGCACATTCTCAGAGTTTGTCAAATTAGATTCTTGTGCTGCGGCATCAGAGTGTACGTGACATCTTCGATAAACCCCTGGATGAAGGTAATGATGAGGAGGATGAAAGGGCCTTCATACCAAGACATTGCGTTTGCTATTCACACTACAAGAAAAAACTTATCGCATGGTAATTGCTGCGAGCCAATGCTCGACAAACCGCAGAAAATTGAAAAGAAAGCACACGATATCAACAGGAAGAATAAATTCAAACAATTGAAAATAGGACTTCTTCATTAAATAATCATGTTTACCATTAGAGAGTGCCAATGGTTCCTAGAAACAAATTAGAATGAAATAACTCAGCCATCTTCAATCTTTCTGGTGTTCACAATACCTTCTTTCAGTAATCAAGCTTGATACATCATATTAATTATTTGTAGGGTCCAAAGGTACTTGTAAAGTTCATTTCCATGTAGTTATTTCTTTGGCCAATTGGTATTTTTTTATTGATTTAGGCAATATGATGAAGCCATAACTTATTATTCTATGCTCCAATAAGGAAGGAGAAAATAATTTAATTTAAAATACTTAATACAGCAAAGATGTTTAATGTGTTTTTGCTATTTTCATTCATCATATATAAATAAATGGGGAGAGCAATAGTTTAAGAAATGAATAATAACCCTGCTCTGAAACAGTTAATCAGTCGGTTTCTGATTTTTACCTTTACTCCAGTATTTTAGCATGCAAAGGTGAAAATTCTCCTTTTCCATTTTCCGGCAAATTACACATTATTTCAGGGGTTAAGAAAGCATAAATAAGGGTTTCTACTGTATATGGTTGTCCAGTCCGTTTCCATCCAAAACAAACCCAAACTGCTACAACACCAACAAAACAAAATGAAGTTCACTTTTGAAAACATGCAAGGATGCAAGGAGGGAGAGGCAGAAGAGGAAAGAAGATTGCAGGATAGAGTAGTGTGGTCCAACACCAGGATGATGAACACAAAATGGATGGACGAGGCTAGAGATGGGTTGGGTGGAAGAAGGGATTATGAAGTCTCAATCTCGCCCCAATGAAACTCGTCAAATCAACAAAATAAATGAAGGAGTGTCTGGATGGAGAGAGAGGCCTGGTGGACGTTGACAAACAGAAGAGAGAAAAAATTACACCCCGAGGCATGGTAGTAGATACTGAAAACCAAGGTTGAGAGAAACACAAGCAAAGGCAGGGATTACAGAGGTCTCACTAATAATCAACTACCGGAAGCAGATAATGTAAAATGTTGGCGCAAGGTGCCATACGGCATTATATAATGTGGGTTTCTTGGAAACCCTCACTAACTTATTATCTCTCCCGAGGATGAGTCCCCCCCCAGCATACCAGCCAATGTATGGTGATTTAGTGCGGGTTTCTCGGAAACCAAGATAAGACAATGTCTGCTACCTAATTCCCTTGTAGCTGCTTTGAAGTCAATCGGCCCCCGGAGGCGCAATGGCCGTGCCATCTCGAGGCCTTATAAAGCAAGACGATCCTGGAACAGGAACCCATTCCCTTCCCCATTCCTCACCCGATACCCCATCTCCGAGTCCATCGGTCGAGCCTACGACCAAACCAGAGATGCCCAGCCTTACCCTTGCAACTTTCCCGACGTCCCATGCCGCCTCTGCGTCTGTCGGTCGAGCCTACGACCACACCGGAGACGGACACAGAGGCCTTGCCCTGCTTGCTCATGCCTACTCCCCGATGCCTGATCCCCATGGCTTGAAAAGGATTAAATAAAGACTCATAATCCGAATACGCCTCTCATTCTGTGCTGCGCTCCCACCAATCGTGTCACGGCCACCAACCACCCGACAATTGAATGAAGAGAGGTTGCCAGATTGGAACATGACACATTCTGGAGAGGAGCCCCAAACCAATCCTCAGATTGACCACCAATAATGCTGACCAAGTCATAACCATGGCCGTCTGCAGTGGCAATGGGAATTAGATTTGATACTTGTTGATGCTCAGCTTACCTCGGGTGCAAAATCTGCAATGTGAGTCTTCTCCTTTTCCAGAGCAGCTCTTGACACAAAGATAGGGAAGTAGCAATTCTGAACACCCATTTTCTTGATTTGAATGTCAAACCAATCCTTAATACACTCCCATATTGCAAAAGACCATGGGCGAAGAATGTAACAGCCACTGACATCATAGTACTCTATCAATTCTCCCTTGGTCAGCACCTATACAATTCAAAGAGAAAAACATCATCTGTCAGTATACTTGCTAAGGATAAACTTATCCATAGTGTTAACAGATAGCACTAATGAAGGGCAGATTAGACCACCTCCATTATGAGGGGAGGACAGCATCTTTCTCCAAGGTCACTATGCCTCACTTCATATCCGTATCTTTACATATCAACAGACGTGAATTTGAATCATATCATAGGAGGTATAGCAAGGAACTTCATTGTAACAGAGAAACGTACACTTTTTACCTGTTAATTCTTAAATAACTTTAAGGAGTAAATATAAAACAAAACTCTTCACTATTCTTACTGGCACATGTCCTTTCATTGTCGAATGGCATTCTTTCAACTAGCTCGGGAAAAATGAGCTCAGAATTAAATCCTGTACCTGAGTCAACTGCTGAGGTTGTAATGATAAATAGATGATCACAAGACTTTCATTTAAAAACATAAGTGATAAATATTCAATGTTTAAATTTTAAGTTTCATGAACTAGAAAAAGTTGGATTTAATAAGAAACCAAACCTGAATTGCATGAGCGAACACTGGATGGGAAACATATACATAACAATTCCAGGTTATGTTATAAGTGATAAATATTGTCAGAAGAATCACCGTTATGATGGAGTGATTATTTATGCGGAGAGGTTCTCTTATGTTTGGCAAAATGTTACATGTACCTCAGCGAAAGAGTTATCAATATCATCAAAATCATAAGAGTTATCTTTTGATTGCTCAGCCAGAAAGGGCTCATTTTCAAACAAAAACTCTTTTGTGTCAGTAGTATACAGATTTCCACTAGGAATTTTCTCACAATTCCAAGAAAAACTGGATTACTTGCTCTTCTCAGTGACTTATCATTGTAATAGACTGACAGTAACTCTCACTCATGATTTTATTTGCAATTTGTAGATGGATGGACATGAGCGGAAACACAACTCTAAACCTTCATAAAATCTGAAACCATTGGTCAATGCACCAACCAGAGTAATTGCTAGCACGCGAACACTTCTGGATAATATTTTTATGCATTTTCATGAACGCCAAACTCCCAGCATGGTATTTGATCCTGGCTTACCTGACCACGACCGAGGCACTGAGCAGTAGCATTTCTTTTTGGGGAATATGGGTGGTAACACAAAAAAGCATCATATGCCAGAGATTTTTTAAATGACTCTGATGTTGAACACTTTCAAGTAATACATAGATATCAAGATCGGACAAAGGTATAGAGGAAAGACTACCTTAACCCTCTTAGTGCGGCGGGGATTTCAGGAGTACTAGTGAGAAGTGCAAAGGGTAATTTAAGAAAATGTATCATCTAAGAAAAAAAAACATTATGAAGTTATTTGTTTATATATCCATATGCAGTTTTTTTATTTTAAAATATAATATTGTAGTTATTAATGATGTAATACATTTACATCATCTGAAAAATAAATGTAATTACTACAGTATCATAAATTTGAAGAATATTTTTTTAGCAATTATATTTCGATTTTTAGACACAAAACTAATATTTTTTTAAAAACATTTTTCAATTAAACTACGATATTTAAATATAATAAAGAATCAAAAAGACATGCAGAAAATATTATAAATAAATAAAGAAAAACCAGTGAATTGCAAATTTTTTTGTCAGCCTCTGCATAGTTCGATTTTGTTGAAAAGGCTGATCTCACTGAGTCAAATTGGGACTTTTCCCCTTTACTTGAGTCTGCGGCAATGTGATTACAATCTAAAGACAGAAAAAAACCAAGTTCTAACTCACAGAGAACTGCTGACAATGTAATCCATTACACAGGGCGCAATTGATTAGATAGGATGGACGGCAAGAGAAACCAAAATGATTACAAAGTATTGCTCTCATTTCCATTGTATCAACAAAGTCTGAATAAGCAGTTATATATCAACACCACGACACCACAACACATTCAAGAGATTACAGATGAAAACAGATTAGTAGCCTTTCAGTGGCTTTTCATAGTGGAAAGACCACTCAGAAAAAAAAACGAGCAAACAATTAGGCTGAGCTTCCCGACATGTACAAAACTGAACGAAAAATTATAGTAAGAATTATACTTTTTGAAAAGCATTTAAATTGCTAATAAAAAATTAGTAACGTAATTCTATGGAATTCAACCTATTGATAGCACAAAAACCATAAATTATTAAAGAAAAAACCATAAGTTACAGCGATTTAAACAATAGCCTACGCAAGAGCCGATATATCGGCCCACCGCACTTTTCGCCAGGGATACGATAGCCGATATATCGGCCCGCCGCACTGAGAGGGTTAATAAGTTTATTCCGCTATTCTGCACGATTTTAATGTGGTTTTTCCTCTTGAAACTGTGAAGTGATTCTATGAAAAAAGCGAAAAGCGGATCACACCTGAAATCATCAACATGTCCAAGAACCTAAAGTCAATGTTTACACTCATTAAAATCACAGGTGACCATTCACTAAATCAATGATATTCTCTACTTGGCAGCATTTTAGGCATCACATGTGGAGATCCAAAAAGGAGGATAAAAATTAATGGCTAAGGAAAGCAACTATTTACTTGAAAGAAGGCTGGAAAATCATTACGAGTAACATGACCCCAACTTAATGCTGACACCATCTTATGTTTGTGACAACAATGCTGGTACCATAACTGACTTTTCCAAAGTAGCAGATGCATTCAATATTTCATCCCTCCTCCCGCCCGACACACCCCAACCCACTCCAAGCTAGATCATGAAGCTCAAAAGAAGAAATAAAAGAAGACAATGTACCTCAACCCTTGCCATGAAAGTGAGCTACGCTACAATCTTTGAGAAGTAGCAATAAAAAACACACCTGATACGGATGACCTAAAGAACCCGGTAAAATTCTAAAGGAACCACGAAAGTTCATCCTGACCCCTTTCCTTTCCCCAGTAAATCAATCTCTCTCTGACGGTGTGGATCCCGATGCTCTCGAGTTGCCTATGGTTGTCCCAGTTTTTAAAACTAAAGGTGAAACGAAACCTTGAGCAATTACAGGTCAATATGAATTATCCCAAGGTTTGGAAAAGAGTTCAAGTAAGTCTATTGTCAAAGAGTTACTAATTATCTTGAAAGCAATAACCTTTAATAAGGGGATCAGTTTGGATTTTGAAGAGGAAGATCCACAGAACAAGATGAAATAAACTTAAAAAACAAAATAATGGGAATCTACTTTGACAAAAGCAAAGTTTTCGATATAGTAGATCAAGAAATATTACTAAAAAAATGTGGCATAAGAGGGATTGCTCTGAGCAGGCAAAGAACATACTTATCTAACCAATAACAGAAGGTTGTTTTCCACAAAGATGGGAGTATTTTTCTCTCTTCTCTACTCCAGGTAAAAAAAGTACCTCAGAGGTCTCTGCTAGGCTCAATAATTTTTTAAATATTTAGTAATGATCTATCCATAAATTTAACGGTTAATGTGTCATGCATGCTGATAGTGTGTGCATCATGAATTCCTTTAAGATTAACTGTTGACCTTCAATTTAAGTGGGATGAACATCTCTCCCGAGCATGTCAGAAAATGTATTCAGTTTGCTACTAGATATCAGTTTTAAAACACATTGAAAATATGGATTTCCTCAAAATGTTATTTTATGGCTTGTTTTACTCTATAACTTCTTAAGAAATATTAATCTGGGGAACATGATCCTCATTTCAACAAGTCTTTTTAGTCCAGGAAAAAATAGCGAGACCCATTTGTAATCAACCTAATCGTGCACAATGCTGGCCTCTTTTTAAATATCTGGGAATGTTAACTGCACCTTATGCATTTATCTATCATGCAGTGACTTATGCCAAGAAAAACAAAGAGTGGCTTTACAATGAATAACAGTTATCACAGTCACAATACCAGAAGATGTAATGATATACATGTGAAAACATCATACCAGCCTATGCTCAACAGTTTAAGGACCAACATCAATGTATACAACATTGTTTTAACAATCTGCCAAACTATTCAAAAAACTGAGACAAGAATGTTACTGTTCAAGAAGAATCTATGTGCATATCTGGTTGATTAGTATTACAATAGTGTACAAAGTATACATGTAAAACTTAAGTAACTTCTCCATAATCCAACGATTTTCTCAACCCTTCACGTTCCCCATTAATGTATTTCCCTCACCCCTCTGCCAACTAAACTAACACTCGAGCAAACCTTTTCAACAATGTATTGATTCCTCCTCCCAGCCTGCTTCTTAATCACCTGACTAATTACCTGGTACAGTTCTACCCATTCACATTACCCATTCCCCTACTCCTCTGCCAACTAACCCGACGCCAAGCAAACCTATTTCCACATTGTATTAATCCCTCCTCCCAGCCCGCTACTTTATCACCATTACCAATCCTCCTCCTTCTCCCTACCTCAACCAATCCTTGCTTTCCTCCCTCCCTCCCTCATCTTCCCATCTGTCAAGAGATATATATATATATATACTGTGTTTGACCTGTATTTTTACCTGACGATGTTATACCACAACGAAACCTAGGTCGTAAATAAAAAAATTTCTGTGAGGAAAAGCCAAGCTGTTCATTTTTAATTTCAATGAAGATTTTCCACAAAGTACCACCAGAAACTGTTTTATTTCTTATGTACAAGATGATTATTCAAATAAATAATGCACACATTGTTTATGATTGTGGATCTTGTTCACATTTCACGTTCATTGCAGAACGAAGCAACCGGGAATGTGAACTCTATTTTTATAAGCAAACAAGAATGGAAGGAAATAGTTTATCATTTATGATATGTACCTAGCTCCTTTTTACTAGGAAGCTCTCTAGATTTATTGTTTTCGCTAATGCTTCAAAATTTTGTAAAAATGCAACTCACAATTATCATCAAAGAAATTTCTGGCACTCATTGCCACTGCCTTATTAGGGCAATGCTTCAAGCGCAAGATACGATGCAACAGTTTCCCATGACCCCCACATCTCATTTAGCCCACTGTTCTGGACTTAACCCTTCTCTAAGGCTAGTGGATTTTTAGAATTGTAAACAAGCAGGAGTTTAATTTCTGATTTTCCATTTGCATTTACGCAAAATAGCAGCGTGCAATGCTCTCTCATTGGCTTGTGGCTGGGCAATGCATTCTCTTCTACTGTTATGTGCACAAATACAGTTTCGTTTTGGCATCTTTCTCCTGAAGAGACTCATCCTGTCACAAAAACCTTTTTAGATCAGTAGCCCTTTGAATCAACAAGCTTCTAGAGGTCACCAATGAAGTTCTCTGCTTCCTTTGAATCTGTGCTCGCTGCTTCACTATGCTTAACAATGCCATGGATGCTGCTTCTTCTGGTAATAATCCTACCATCTTCATAACGAGGTCGGAGAAAATCACTTTCCCCTTCTCACAGATAATATCTTTGTTAATAGTGTCGCATCAAAATTACTTTTCTTTTATCTTTGAAAAGTAACCTTTCAACATTGATCAGAATACATATTCTTGTCACTCTCTTTGAAGCATCTTTCTCCTTAATTTTGGCCTTGCTCTTGAAAAAAATGCAAATCTTTGATGTCGACCGATTGTTAATGCGCATATTAGATCAGCCACGCTCACACCTTATTCCCGATTTTCAATGGCTTCACTTTTCATTTCGACTGTTAATTTTATTCTTTTCAAGCTTTTCTCTGATGGATATTTCTTTGGGATTATTTTTAAACTATGAAACAAATACTATTTGAGCACAAAAGAATCACTAATAATAAGTCTGAATACAAGTTTGAAAATATGTGTGATTACTAGCGACACTGAGATGCTAAACACAAACTGAAGTAGTAGACAGGGAATCATTCCGGGAATTCCACTCTTCGTGTCACCTGTTATTCAAAGAGTCATTCATTAAGTCAGCAATCTTTGGGACCACCAATTTTGCTCATAATTTGAATTACTCACTACGCAAGGAGCTCATTAAGCAAGGTTTCACTGCATTTGTATTTCTATTTGGGAATAATATAATCTAGATCCCACTATTATGTCCCATACACCTATCTTGTATTTTCAACACCGTGCACAGTAAGTCTACTGGACAAATAAATATATTGTTAATTTTATTATTTATATTCCAAATGCTGGCAAAAATAATGTTTTTAACTACTTTGCTATAATGCCTCACCCCTCCATCCCTTTCTTCATAAATTAAATCATTTTCAATCAATATCTAATTAAATCAATGTAAAACATATTTCTAAATATAACATGCTAAATTTTCAACAACCATTGTACTTTTATGCGGAATGGTCACATTACCATATGATTGCAAATATTTGCACCAACAGGACCTGCCAACTGTGGTGATGACGAACACCGCAGTTGTGAGTGTGCAGGAGAAATTAAAAAATGGGTTAAATTAGGCAAGAAACATGCACAACACCCTTTCAATGAGTGCGTTACCTGTGAGTACCAGTCGGGTAAGTTTCCTTCCCTTGTAGCCTCCAGCCCAAGGCGCGTCTGCTTCTTCGGTGCCGAGCAATCCTCTTTCTGGAATTAAGGACACACCATCACCAAATGACTCACGCTGGGAGGATTGCGAATTAAAGATGCACATTCAGGACAAGGGCTAGGTGAACTTAGAATTTGAGGTGCACAGGAAAGGTCAAAACTTGTGCAGAGACCTCATTTGGTCAGCAAGGCCCACTGGCTATAGAAACTACTCAATGTACCAGGGCCAATCAACATGTTTCTGAGAGAATAGGGTTAACAGGGAGAATAAATGAGAAATATTGCACAGTCGAAAATGTCATTTGTGGAAATTTTCTGCAATGGAAAACAAAACAAATATTTTTCATTGACTTTTTTTTTATTTTCATGGCCTGCGTTTTGACTCCTTGAGTCATTCACATGGCTCATGTGCTGAGGAGGCGATCATTACTTGAATTGCATCCACTCATTTCAACTGGCTCACCATGCTTGGCGCTGCCTTGGGTGGGCTCTTCCGCTGCTCCCTTCCTTTCTTCCCCCCCTCTCTCTTGGCTTCGCCTCCGTGCACCCTTCCCGTTAAACTTTTATACTTTTCCTTCAGGGAGAGAAGAACCTGCACTTCTCTGTCAATGGACTCCTTCAAGGATAAATCAAAGTGGAAGCATTTATTAGACAACAGCCCTGAAATATAACAGTGAACATAACCAAGTGAAATTATCTTCTAATTTTTTGCTACATTGACCTAACATTAAGATGATAAATACATGGAATATGATATTATCGATGAATTTCACCTTATTATACTATTTGTTGCTTGCTTTAAATTATAGTTAGTTTGATGGCTTGTTAAAACAATTTAATAAAATTGGCTTGAAATCAGATTGTTTGCATCATCACCTAGAAACATGAATGTAGAATGCACGCACAATTTAACTCGAAGTCATTTTGCGACATTCGATAATGTTTCTTAATTAAAACATGAAGTGTTGAAATGAATAATTAAGAAATTTCCACACACAACAGATGACTGTGATCAATAATACAGAGCAGTGTATCAAGACAGGCCATTCTTGGCGCGGGCTGTGACTCTAGGAGTGTCCACAAAGTTCCAGAGTTCAACAAGCAATACCTTTATGCACAATCAAAGGTCACTGATTAGAATCAGTGACAATCTTCCATTTAGGGCACAAGTAGTGTACTACTAAAGCACCAACAAATTGCGAGGTCACCAGGACAAGAAAATGGGGTGCTCGACATATGCCCGGTTCAGAGCACGCATGCTCTTTGCATAGCATATGACGTTTCCACATATTCTCTAGAGGAGCATATTGGTAAGGCACACCATACAACATTTCTTGATTGTACAAGAATCAGTGCACTTTTTAGCATATGGATGAATGAACTGTAGCCAAGGTGCAGTGAAATTTGAAGTTATGCCTCCCAAAATGTGGGCAAATATTTATTTTTAAATCATTCCCAAGTAGTAAAACCTCCTGAGTTCACACAAACAGAATCAGCAGCTTAGCCTTGAATTGACAGACACAGAGAGCGAGAGTGCTTTGTGGTCTAGAACAGGAACTGAAAGGCATACAATCCCATCAGAAGAAAGGCCTCATGCTGGCCTTCGGATGATGCAAAAGGAAGGGATGAGTTGACAGAACGGCACAGATTTTAAGGGCCTTTTATGGAAGGCAGAGACCACTGTGAAACCTTGAACTTTGTGAAAGACGTCAACCCTTTCCCCAACCAGCAACTTCAGGGGCAAAAGCTGAATGTGGTAAAGTGGAAGCAAGTATCTTCAAGCATACCATAAGGAATCCTTACAACAGACAAATGCCCCAAGAGCACACCATGGCTCCACGCACTCCTTCCTCATGCATAGGGAAGCGTTAGATTACCTTTGAGGCCTTGCTGCCACTCTTAAGGGCCCTCACCACATCCCCTTGCTCTTTTATTCTAGCCTCCACCAATGCCACTTCCGATGGGTCCATTGGCTCCTCCTGTGAAATACAGAGCTGGGCATGTACTACTACAATTAGTAGCATCCACAAACACAACAAAACCTTGAAATATGAGAACCAGACTCAATATATTATTACAATCTTCATAATTTTTACTGATCCAGACACCTCTCCATTTGTGTACATCAATTCATTCAAATCCTCTGATTAACATTCCTGAAAGGTAGAAGTCAGTAAAATCTCACTGCCCATCATAAAGGACGACAGACCAATTTTTATCATAAATTTGCCAAGGATTTGATTTTAACTCTATTCTTTTATCTGTGTTATGAATATTGATTCCTTAAAATTAAATTTTCCCAGGATTTGATCATAACTCTGTTCTTTTGTCTATATTGTGAATACTGATTCCTTAATATTAGTGTTAGCAAATATATTGGATATACATGTAGAATGTTAATAATTTTTATTATTTCATCTGCATAATTTAGACCTAGCTAGTAAAAAAATTACTTGTGTTTCTATCATTCATTTTACTATCGTTATGTAAGATATTTTATTTATAAAACATGAAAATACACTTTTTAAGTATTTTTCCCAAATAATTTATGTCTCAAATATTATTTCACTGGTCCCCTGAAAAATGTTTTGCGTTCCCACACCCATTAGACTCTCTTTTTTTACTCCTAAATTAAGTCTAAAATCAGCCTGCGTCTCCTTTTGGGCCAAGGGTAGAACTTTGCCCAATGAGCACAATTTGATTCACCAAAAAAATACCAACTATCGAGTGCTTTTTCACACATTGGCAAAGAAATTGGTTGCCATTATTATAGATTTTGATAATATCACTGCCTTGAGTCAGTAGCAAGCAACAGAGTCCTCATATTTCATTGAAAGAACTTCCTGAAAAAATCCCAAATCAATCGTAAATGCATACAATGTAGCACACTTGGTTATATCTCACATGCTGCGCGGCCACGAAACTTAATATGCTTAGAGCTAACGGGAAGGCTCATACGTACTTTGCTCTTAAGTACATTCATTGTATCTCATTCTGCATTCAACCATGCCAGTTTTGTACAGGCAGATAAAATAGTTGCTTTTGAAACAAATTTCAATAATATCGAAATAATAACAGAAACTAAGCATCACATAAAAAGTTAAAATGGTGATAACCTCACTGGATCCGCAAAATTAAGGTGCATTGGCTGCTGATTGGATTAATTCACTCCTATCTGATCGACAACAGAAATATATCTAAAGTAATTTATCATGGGGAAAGGTTTTTAAGAGGTACACCCAAAGGTTCAATCCTCAATTCACTCTTTTCTCTGCACATCAATCAATGCCCATCCTCCCTCATCAAGTGCAAAGGTCACCTATATGACACGACATGACCTGCACCATTCTATTTTTATCTATTTATTCTGTGCACTCAACAACTTCCACTAGAGCATCGAGCATATTAATGATGATTTAGGAAATCTTAACACATGAAATGAAATTTCCTTAGTATAAATCCTAGAAAGTCACACGCAATTATAATAGGGGTATCCGAGATTGATAGCATTGATAAAAGAAAGGAAACTGCCGATATTACATATGGCAGATCTCCTTATGCCATATTGCAACATCGTAACATCGTATGCCTGGACCTAAGCTATCTTCCTCTACGTCATATTCTTTTTCAATGTCTAACTTTGTTCGTCGAAGTTCTTTACTATACAGTTCTTCAATATATTCCTTCCATCTCTATTGGACCTTTCCTGCGTCAACTATTACCTTACCCGCCTTATCTCTAACTGTTAGCATAGCTCTTCCTTTCTTACTTCTCGATAACGTTTAACTTTACTGTACAGCGCACTGATTTCACCCTTCCTCTGCGGACTTTCCATATCCTCGCACTGCGTCTTTCACCATGCTTCTTTTGCTTTATTTGTTGCCTGTCTCAATTTATTGTTTAATTCTTTGTACTTCATTTTCCCTAACTCTGTACTTACATTCTTCCATTTTCTCCGCTCATCCATCTTTGTAATCATCTCATCCGTGATCCATGGTTTCCTAGTCCTTTTAGCGTTAATGGTTCCAATAGTGTCTTTTGCGGCTTTAGACAACCCTTTCTTGATCATTTCCCATTTTTCTTCGATAGTACTAAGCCCTTTACCATCCTCCATGATTTTCTCTACCGTTTGTATTCCTTCCTTTTCAACCCATTTAATGCTTCTACATTCCATTTTTTAACTCGCCGCCCCTGCCTTATCTTTTTGAAACGGACTCTACATTTCATAACAACTAAATTGTGGTCAGAGTCCGCATCCGCTCCCGGGAAGCTGTGTGAATTAATCACACTGTTCCTAAACCTGCGTCTAACCAGGATGTAATCTAGCTGATACCTTTCTCAGTCACCTGGCATTTTCCATGTACACTTGCATCTTTCGTGGTGTCTAAACCAAGTGTTGGTGATGACTAAGCCCTGTCTACTGCAGAACTCAACTGCTTTCTCCCCGCGGTCATTTCTCGTGCCTAAACCGTAGTCCCCGACCTCATCACCATCTCTTCCTTCGCCTGCCATCGCATTCCAATCCCCAATCACTATCAAATGTTTCCCTGCGGGAACACGCGATTATGTCCTCAAACTAATCGTATATTCTATCGACCTCTTCGTCCTTATGGTTGCTTGTATCATGTATACCTGAATAATAACCAAGTTCGTTGGTTCTGCTTTCATCTCTACTAGTAATAACCTATCTGTTACCTGCTCTCTGTTGACTATGCTTCTTCCTACCTCTTCCTTTAATACTATGGCAACCCCTCGTTGGCTCTCGCCCCCGCCGCTGAATATTATTCTATACTGATTACTCCAGTAATCCCCGCTATCCTTCCATCTCACCTCGCATGGACCTAAAACATCTATATTTCCCCTTTCCATCTCTCGCTTAACATTCTCCAATTTCCCTTTCCTCATCATTGTCCTAACATTCCACATTCCTATTGTAACTAATTTGGTCTTCTTCTCCTGCGTCTTCTGTCCTGTTGCTGCTGGATTTCCCTTGCAAAGGTTTCGTGGGATGACAACCGCAGAAGCCTTGCCTCCCCCGCTGCCGGGCACGACACACGGCCGATTGGGCCGAGCCCCGTGGTTGCCAGGACTCAAAATATCTCTATTGTCCATCATATTTTTCTTGGGAATGATAATTGAGGTGGTTTCCCGTTGCCTTCCTCAATAGTGTTTTTAACGTGACACCATCACTTGCTGGCCGCCCCACTGGGGTCAGACGCCATTGCAGCCGCCTCACTGAGGAACAGATGCTGTGTGGACTACCTTTCGTCTGGCTCCTAACCTTCGACCTATCTGGCATGGGTGACCCTACCAGGAGCAATTATTATTACTCCCACCAGCACAGCTTAGGGGTCATCGGAATGCACAAGCCCTTCCACCACGTCAAGGCTGTAGTCCGAGGAGGGGTTCATGCATATATTATATCCATAAATTTGACAAGTCTATACAATCATACGTATTTATGCATTGCATATTTAATTTTCAATTTTGTCTTACTTTAGCACATTTATAATGCTTTCATTTCTATATGTTTCATACATTCTTAGATTTTGTTTTTATCAATATTTATTTATGCCGTATCTTGATATTACAATTACGGCAGAGATACTTAACAAATGTTATTTTATTCCTATGCATGTTGGTATTCCTATGTTTATTTATTGTTTTTATTTTTTTTAATTAATATTTTTTTTAATTTGATACTTGCCCCTTCCTCCCCTCCAGTTCCCTTCCATCATCCATCTCTCCTCCTCAAAAGAGTACATATATTTCTCAGCCATGTTACAAGAGTTTATACCTGATGATGCTGCCTGTGTGTCCAAATTGGGAGTAATGCATTTAATTTGACGGTGAAAAAATACAAAATTTATTTCTTCATCGATCATGAATTTTCAATAAGTAAAGCCTGATACCACTGAATTCAAAAGGATCTTTTCGCCTCCATCGCTGGAAAGCATCTTCAGACTCTCATCTTATGAAGAATTCACAACAAACTTGACTTCAAGGGTTCAAAAGTGCCTTCTTTGGAATTAAGTGCCTTCTTATTAAGTATAAACAAGCGCACCCCAGGGATTTCCCATTTCCTACCCCAGCCTATTTCTTAAAATATTAATAAAAAAAAATTGTATTTGAAAAATTGAAATGGTATTGATGAACTAATACTAGCACTTTTTCAATTATTTTTTAATCATGTGGTTTAAATAAATAAATAGTGGAAGAGTACAACTATTTGTTCATTATTATGCTTGAATTCCACCACATCATGCCAGAAACAATGCAACTAGTATGAAAAGGTATGCTTATTGGGAAAAAAATAAAATTTGTGTAGAAAAAACACTTAATTCAAATCAATTTAAAAAATATAAGCCAAAAATGGGTGGACTCACTGCATTTTAAACTTATTGTAACTTATTGAAGCTACCTTATTTACCTGCAGGTATGATGTGGAGATGGAAATTAGGGCACAAATTATTTCACAGTCAAAATATAACTGATCAGTTCACAATTTTATGCCCTCATTTTAGCCCAGGTTCATGCGGCCTGACCAGGGTGGAAATTGTTGGACAATTTATGGTAATTTGAGTATTTTGTCCTCATATATGATTAAATATGTCTTAAGCAGAGAACTTACCAATTAAAATATAATTCATTTATCAGAATTAAATCCTTCACCTTATATTACAGGAAACTGCTAACCTTCGATTTCAAGTGTGCAATTCTGCAATCTAATGAAGCATTTCCCTAATCCTCCCTAGAGCCCAGACCACGCCAATCCCCAGAGATTGAATCCATAGATCAAGACACACCCAGACCATTCTTACTCAGATTAAGAATGCAGCCACCTCTAGACATCAGAGTAACCTGAGCAAACTTTTTCATTCATTTTGTAATAATAAGCAAGATAAACTGGGAAAATCTAGTGAAAATTTCCCAGCTTAACCTCCCACAAAGCACCTGACAACTTTGACGGCATGCTGTGCGGGAGAGCAAGAAAAATGTTCCCAGGGAATTTTCTTAACTTCCCAGACTCTCCCAGGCTAGTGGCAGCCTCGTGACGGCCCAAGAAATTGTTAGAGATAACACAAACACAGTTCAACAATCACCTTCACTGAGATTCCACCATCTGCTTGGTCTTTGGAAGCTCCTTTGTTCAAAGGAACAGGATCTGTGGTGATTCCAGTAGATGGCACCTGAATGCCGGGTTTCCAAGTCAACCCTAGGCAAATATAAAAAATACTAATAATCACATTACTTCACTTTTCATGGAACAAAAAACCTATTTGATCATTGTGACCAGGCATCATTGCCAGACACACGCTATTTGCAGAATTTGAATTATAGGAGATTGAGAGCTTTCTACTTGACAACTTTTCAGAATTATGCCTCAACATATCAGCCAAGAAACAATAATATTCTTTTCACTTCCAAATGTAAATTTAATCATTCAACAAATCCAAAGAGAGCTCCACCACAGGTGCTTCACAAAGTGTTTATGGCAGATCTCAGTTTTCAACTTCATACGTAAGCATGCATAAAGCAATTATTGGATGACTTTGTATGATCACAGTTTTTTAAATGAGTTCTTTAAAAAGATAGCTAGCTAAAATGTTGTATCATAAATAGCTCTGTATAAAATCAATTTGAAATGGTTATCAGACACACTTCAGGACATTAAGTATTCACAGTACCCCCTTTCAATAAGATTTGCAAAACAGGCTGATCATGAACTTCTCAGTCTTAAATGTTCTCTAAAATGTGCTGATGACATCATTAAGAGAGTGATACGGAGAACTATCAGAGATTTTTATGAGTAGTAAAAAAACAAGTCATATATTTTTGCATAAATAATTAGTCATACAAGTTTTTGATGAAAATTGTATAAGTAATAGGAAAATGAGGAGAAAAAGTGCACTAGGCAAAGAGGCTGTCACAAGGATGAGAGAATTGATGACAGAGACATTCAGTAAAGATGTTAAGAAAAGGCTTATTAAAACTTTGATAAGGAGCGTAGCTATGTACAGTGCTGAAACATGAACACTGAAGCAGGATGATGGACGTAGATTGAAGGCTTTTGAAATGTAGGTGTGGAGAAGAATGGAGAAGGTGAAATGGGCAGAAAGAAGGAAAACAAAGAACCTCCTCCAATTCCTCAAGCAAGATTCAAGGACACCATACCTTCATCTGGCCGCATTATTTTCTAATCCCAGAGTGTCTTTGAATACTTGTAGGGTTTAACACTCTGTAAAGGGCAATACAAAATTGGCACCATCATGTGTGCTTATCAACAGACATGCATTCGAGAAACTTCAATACAAAGAAATGGCTGGTGGGTAGGAGATTATATTTAAATGGGAAGGTGATTGCAGAAATAAATTCCTGTAGTGCATAGTTGGACAATCAAATTCATTGGAACAGGTAAAAAATTAGAGAAGTGATGAATAAAATGAATGTGCCTAAAATGACACTGTTGAAAAATTAAGGTTTTTCCCAAAAAATAGCAGTTTTAATTCTAGCAAGGACTTTCAAAAGAACCCTCATGCACTTGGAAGGAGGGCAGAGCGATAGAAGGGAGGCTCACGCAGGCGGAGCCCTCTCTTCCCTAAGGGTGGTATGTGAAAAAATAGGGGGGGAAGGTTTAACTGTTGATACAATCACAGCGTCCCCACTTCTTTCATCTCCTGGTCAAGGGCATGCAGATTCTCAACATCTTCAGGGGACTTAGGCAATATCATTTGCTGAAAACGCCATGATATCAGCAAACTTGAAACACAATTGTATCAAAAACTATGCTGTCTTTTAATTTCTTCCCTGGATACTCTTATATTCTTTACCGTGTTTATACATTGTGATTAACAGCAAAAAATGCACATCCAATTATTGTTGTCCAGATGTTTGAAAACTACTAAAGCAAAAAGGCATTCTCTCAGACAGTGACCACTTATGTAAGTCGGGACTTAAGTCGCTCGGGGACTGTATACGGTGCAGTGGTGATAGATTCAAGATATGAATGAAAGAACAATTAAAATAAATCACTAATTGTAAGTTAAACAAGACTGTTAGGAAGCATATAACATCATTCTTGACAGAGCAATAGAAATACAACATCTCCATAGACTACAATCAAAAAGTGAATTTGTACCATAAAATTCCAATGGAGAGGAGCTATTTTGAGCACTAAAATTGTTGCAAAACCCCAAGATCATCTCACCTGTTTCTTTCTTGAACTCAGTCTTCAGAGCAAGCAGAGTCTTCACTTCATTGTCAACCATTTCCTAAAAAAAATAAAACCAATGCTATAAGTTAACATTTTACAATTTTAAACTACAATGTAACAATATTAAATAATACATTGCCTGAATTTAAACAACCTCAAATTTAAATTGCCTCAACTACAATACGGTGCACAACATCATTGGCAAAAAGAGTTCAAAGAATTGCAAAGGAGAAATATTTGAAGTAAGTGGTACACAAACACCTAAAACTAGAGTAAACACCAAAGTTCCCATACTTCTCATCTGCTTGGTTGCTCTCAACTGCATTACATTTTGTCCACTAGAAATGCTGCTCAAGCATCTTTGAGGAAAATGTATTTTCTGGCGAGACATCTGAGCTCATTGAGTGAGACAGCTTATCACAAAATTTATAGTCACCACTCTCTGGCTCAGACTCACTTCCTGAAAGGCTACCATCACTTACAGGGTCATCCACACCTTCCAAGAAGGCACGAATATCATCAGTACTAAGTTTCTTGGCTTTATACTTGTCCATTGTTCAGTGTAACACTACATGACATGCAATGCTTCCACCAGGGAAGGATGGTCACTAAAGACTACTCAAAAACTCCACTAGGGGATCTATATGCTAATTTGAAAGGTGCACCACCAATAGGAAAACATTAGTGTGTTTGGTCCCTAAGTATTTTAGGCGTAAACGAATAGAATGCCAAGTAGACCACGAAATTATCCCGGGATAGGATGTTTATAGCAAGGTACTTATCAAGGCATACCATGAGGAGGTTAGGGCCACATACTCGAGATGCCTGTTCCCTTAAGCCCACTCCTAAATTATGCTTTGCTTCCAGTACTTTTCTTTGAATAAGTGCACTTTCATCAGGATATAAAATTATCTATTAATAGTCACTAATACCCTTGATGAAGGGACGGCAATATTTGCAACTGCTTGGGACTCTGTAAATACACAGGAAGAAATGGACATAAGTTATTAACCTTAGAGGCTTTGTCAGACTTCAACTTCCTGACTTTGTCACCCTGCTGACTGATCTGATCCAACAGGTCCTGGGCCACATTGCTGGTACATGGAAGGGAAGGCTGGACAGATGCTGAGACTGCAACAACTGATGCTACTTTCACTGGGGTCACTCCAGGCTTCCAGTCTTGTCCTGACAATAAGAAGGATGGATAGTTATTTCCTGGAATAGGACATTCGCAATCAAAGCATTTGTTTACTGAGAGAGAAACAAGGATGGTTATTTGATTTGGAACGCAGAGCACAGCAGAATTCAATCTATTTCCATGCTCACTTTACCTGATACTAATTCCTTCATTGACAAACTGAAAATTGCAGTGGAATCCTAATACAACAAGTAAGGCTTACCATGATAATCTCAGCAAAGTGAGTAATACCAAGGGTAGTCAGTTCACTGCCTGATGATTTACTGGTTAATTAAATTGGTAATAGCAAAGCCTATGTATGGCACCTACATTGATCGCTAGGTATCATCAGCAATTTAACAATTGTGCATACATAGATTGGTAACATTTATTGTACTTTATTTATTGGCCAATCTTGAATATTTTACACTATCAAAGCCTTCGTAGTTTTCATGTGAATGTGTTTATCATTACTTGTCTATTTTCTGAAGGACTTCATTTCAGTCAGCCTATAGCACAGTCATTGTTCGTACCTGGAGTGTAATTTCAATTCATGACTTCAGAGAACTTGCTCTTTAATAGCAATTTTGCTAGCAGAGAATTGTGAGAAAAGATGTTTCATATGAACAATATAGCGTATAATTATGGCAAAAGCTGAGTATATTGCTCACAGACAAAATGTTTTTAATGGCCAACTAACTTAGATAGAAGAAAAAAGCATATATGAACTTTTCGCCAAATTCTGAAGCTCAATTCATAGAGTATATTTAGAGAAATAAGGATTAAATTGGAAGATTCAGAATTGGGAGCTACACCATTCACAACTGATTGAAATGCATGAGTTCATCAGCATTTGCATAACAGGGTGAAAACTGACAAAATTATGAATTTGCAGAATTATGAAGCGGATTTGAACTCATTTTACTTGAAGCCTCCCTCTTTCAGTGAGATGCAGAAAATATATATGATGCAAATGTAACAATGGCTTGTTTTTACAGGGCAGTAAATATTATGGAAAGATTTATTTGAAAATAATCTTTAGCAAAAACAAAATATTCAATTAAATTTGAAAAAACCTACATCAATATAAACCAGAAGTTTTAGACATCAATGTCAACTTATAGTTTTGATAACCAGTGTCGAAAATGCACCCCATATTTTAGCTGTTTTTGAGAGGAAAAAAGTGCATCCTATATGCTGGCAAAGACAGTACATTAAGGGGCTCAATACATAACTTAAATATTTACAGAGGATTAAGATTGGGGAGGAGTGATTCCTTCGTTCTAGTCTAAAAAAGCCAGTACTGTCCTTGGATGAAGTGTTTTTTATTCATAAGTTAGCTTTCTTCCTATAAATGCCATTATCAAAATTTAACAGGATAAGTAATTCTGTTTAGCACCCAAATTTTATGCCACGAACAATTTGAACAAGCAAAATACACTTAAAATACATCTTCCCTACTTTCAAAATTAACTATGTTGAAAGTAACCTACCAATGGTGGGTTAAAAAAAACAGCTCCCAATTAAGGCAAATGTCCCGGCAGTGTTTGATTGTTCCACTAACACTCACATTAGATTGTGTTCATCATAATGCTTATAAAATATTAAATAAATCTTTTATACTTTGCAAAATAATTTGCACAATTTAGAGCCAATTGGGTGGCAAAAATGCATCATGAGATAGTAATGAAAGCTTTCTTTTTTTTGGTTCACTGAGAGACTTTCACACACAAACTTCTCATCTCCTCTAATCTTC
The DNA here is from genome assembly GCF_022747635.1 of Hetaerina americana. Classification (NCBI taxonomy): domain Eukaryota; kingdom Metazoa; phylum Arthropoda; class Insecta; order Odonata; family Calopterygidae; genus Hetaerina; species Hetaerina americana. Next base: position 90,258,064 of record NW_027287205.1, on the reverse strand, counting down.
CAAGAAACTGCGGGAGATGCCACAAATGTAACTTTTAACAGAGTCATCTGCCAAATGTGCATTACAATGCAAAAATCTCAAGAGTGAAAAAATCATTTGCATTAGCCAGAATTCTAATCTGGATCCCTTGATGTCTGGCTGAGGGCTTTGGCCAGTTAAGCCATCGAGGCATCCTCTTACACTCCGAGATTTTTGTGGCTTTCAAAGGAACAATGCGTTGTGACGAATGTTGGATCGTAATGCACATTTAGGGGATGACTTTGTTAAAAGTTACTGTCATGGTATCCTCCACAATTTCTGGGAATTTGTCAAAGGTACAACATCCTAGTGTTAAAAGTTGGCTTTAACCTCGTGAACTGGGGTGCATCACACACGAATACAAATGCCCGTGACATTGTATGTGCGGTATTTCATTACATTATCTTGTTCCTTTAAATTCCCCTAAATCTCTAGGAGTGTAAGATGATGCCTGGATGGATTGACTGGCTTAAGTACTCGCCTGGACATTGAGGGATCTGGGTTCAAATCCCGGTCAAGGCAAATAATTTTTACACTGAAATTGTAGCATTGCCCAGTAATCTTCTTTGAGCCCAGACTTTTCTCCCTTTCAGTTGGCAATGAAAGTCTTGCCTGGCAGTAACAGACTTGGATCCCTTGTCTCTCCTTACTTCCAGGCCTCTTAGATTCAAATAAAAAGATAACTTGCCTGTGGCTGCCTTGTACAGCTGTTTCAGTTTAAGCAATTCTTTTACTTCTTCCGCAACAGTTTCCTGAAATAAATATGATGCATCAGGAACCATTTTTGATTTAACAAATAAAAGTGCAAGTACGCAATCTGAAACATGGTTTTTATTCACTCTGTATAGGAAGTCCTACAATGTCTAGTGCCCAAAAAATACACAGTAAAATAAATTTGAAGAAATATTTCTTGTTTATTTGTTAGGTCTGAAACTTTTCAGACTCTACTATCCACATACTTCCACATATCTAACTGACTTTACTTTGAATCTACCCTTATTACCAATTAAACCCATGCTTCCCCCAATATTTGTTCAGGAGTTTAAGCTACGAAGCACAAACAATATGGGACGACCTTTTTTCACTTCCCTACCCAAATAATCACCTCTGTCTTCTAAAGTATTGGACCTTGGACCCTCCCAAGTGAAAATGACTAGTCAGTAGGTGCCATAATCCAACAATATTATGCATTAGTCTTATGTCAGTGTTTTAATACAATTCCACCACTTTTCACAAAATTTACCAAGTACATACCTGTTAACATAGGAACCAAAATCAAAGAGAAGAAAGGCTTTTGGAACTCAGCGAGCTGTGCAAATTAGTGGGGATACCAATTAGTCATCCGCTAACTGCTACTTTTCTGATACAATAATATTACTCTTCACTTGGCGGTTCAAATCATTTACAAAAATCAATAAAAGCCGCAACTAGACTTTCCTGAGGTACACCCCTGGTCACTGGTATGCTGTCGGAACTACCTCCATCACGGACTACCCTCCTGTTCCCACTCTGACAGAAAGTCTACAACACAATTTATTGCGCCCTTGTTTACACCTGCGGACTTCAATTTATTGATAAGTTTACCCTGGGGACCTTATCAAATGCCTTTTCAAAATCTAAAAAGATCGCATCCATTTCACTCAATAAAAGTACATAGGAAGACCCAGAAGTTACCGGCCTCACCTAGGGATGGCCGTAGTTGTTCGAAAAATATCACTGTATTAGAAAGTATGCAAAATGTAAAGCATATGTTTCAAGTTTGAAGATGCCACGTTGTTTAGTATTTGTTTGGCAGCCATCAAGAGTGAACATTTTCAGTGAATTGTGAAAATGAAGAAAATTTGTCATCGTTACGTGATACAATACTTTTATTTGTAAGGCCTCAGCCAAACCAGTATGGATTCTACTCTGGGTGAGTCTGCCCCTTTGTTTACAACATTAAAATATTGGGAGGCAGAGTTTAAATGAGGCGGTATGAGCTGTCAAGACTAGCATCGTTTTGGTCGACCAAATGAGGTGATGATTCCAGAAACGTGAAGAAAATCCACTAAGTGATACTGGATGATTGTCAACTGAAAGTGCCCGAGCTAGCAGACATAGTGGGCATTTCAAAAAGTGCAGTACATCACATATTAACTGAAAATTTGGACATGAGAAAGCTGTGTGCCAGATGGGTGCCGCGTTTGCTCACACTCGAGCGAAACTAGTGTCGTTAAGATGTTTCAAGTGAGTGTTTAGCCAAGTTTCACAGCAACAAAGCTGAATTTTTGCACTGTTTCATAACCATGGATGAGACTTGAGTCCATTACTGCACACCCAAGACAAAAGAACAATCAAAACAATGGATTCAATAGGGAGAACTGGCTCCAAAGAAGGAAGGGAAAAATAATTACATTTTTTTTCCAAAATTTTGGTCTTTTCTTTGTTGAGTCAGGTACTTCTGGGATTACCCTCATTAGTCATGCTTGAATAATTGTAATTTGTCTTGCATGAGATATTTTCACATGAATGATACCAGAATTCGAACAGTTGATCATCAAATTGTTTTCAAACATTTGTTTAATTAATACATGGAGGTGTTTACAAGCTGTGAATGGGATAGAGTACTTAAAACATTAGGTATCCAAAAATACAAGAAATTATTTTAATTGCAATGAAAAATAATTTGAATTCCTATTCTTTTAATTAAAACGCACAGCCTTCATAAGCAAAATAATTTTCTCTAAAGCTTTACGAACTTAAAACAATAGGACTGGTTTAAAACTATGAATTTCAATTGAGTATGGTGATGAATTATTGCCATTCACATTCTCAATAAATAAAAAACAGTCAAACTTTTAGCATGTCATCAGGAGGTTATATGTTACCGAAAGATAAGCACCTACATATATTCATGGCAGAAAATCCTTGGAGGAGACTGACATAGTTGCAGTTGTTTTCCTTAAACTTATCATACTTCAACAGTGAACATCAAGAAAAATAAAATGTAAACCACAATGCAATACTCTTTCTTTGTCGCAAGGCCTTTCAGTGATGTTTCAGGGTATGATGCAGAGTTAGCGCACATTCGTGTTCATCCTATTCACCCAGGTTTAACTCTGGACTTCTCTTACATTCTACCCTACTACACATGCCCTTGAAATCTTACGAGTGCACTGCCAGCAACACCACATCATCACCATAGAGCTGAACACACCAACCTATATTGCCTTTCTAAAACTTTACGTATCAACATCAAGGCATTTCTAAAATCATGAAAGAGCCATGATGACAGGAGGCTCCCATGTTTTACACCTGCCTCATTTATATATATATATATATATATATATATATATATAATATATATATATTATATATATATATATATATATATATATATATATATATAATATATATATATATAATATATATATATATAATATATATATATAATATATATATAATATATATATATAATATATATATATAATATATATATATATAATATATATATATAATATATATATATAATATATATATATATATATATATATATATATATATATATATATATATATATATATATATATATATATATATATATATATATATATATATATATATATATATATATATATATATATATATATATATATATATATATATATATATATATATATATATATATATATATATATATATATATATATATATATATATATATATATATATATATATATATATATATATATATATATATATATATATATATATATATATATATATATATATATATATATATATATATATATATATATATATATATATATATATATATATATATATATATATATATATATATATATATATATATATATATATATATATATATATATATATATATATATATATATATATATATATATATATATATATATATATATATATATATATATATATATATATATATATATATATATATATATATATATATATATATATATATATATATATATATATATATATATATATATATATATATATATATATATATATATATATATATATATATATATATATATATATATATATATATATATATATATATATATATATATATATATATATATATATATATATATATATATATATATATATATATATATATATATAT
>NW_027287205.1:90179489-90253793 GCF_022747635.1 Hetaerina americana | reverse complement strand
TATATATATATATATATATATATATATATATATATATATATATATATATATATATATATATATATATATATATATATATATATATATATATATATATATATATATATATATATATATATATATATATATATATATATATATATATATATATATATATATATATATATATATATATATATATATATATATATATATATATATATATATATATATATATATATATATATATATATATATATATATATATATATAGAACAATTACCCTCTGGTGTCACTCCTCAAGTACACACACAAGTATATCTAATTATTTAGTTTCTTTCCCCAGTTTGCACTGACCTTAGGAGCCTTGTCTGTTTTCAGCTTCCTGACTTTATCTCCCTGTTGAATGATCTTGTCATTCAAATCAGCTGAGTTCCCATCCGAAGCCGGCATCTGGGGTGATGCAGCCACTGGGGTTGCGACTGGGGCGGAAGCAGGACCACTCCTCCCGGCTTCCCACTCTTTACCTGGGAAGGGACAAATGCCACGGTGCTGCTGTCAACTCTGATGGCACTGGTCACAGGCTTATTCTTGACATACACGCAGTTATTGACATTTCAGATATTATGCTATAGTCACCGCGCCTTCAGTTAAGTGCTTAGAAGTGAACTGTGATTATGTAGAAAAGTGAAGCAGGTTTATAAGAAACTAAAAACGTCAAAAAAACTCTTTCTGATGATTAATTTTTTTAATGGCCAAATGGCCATTACTCTTCAAATATATCTTAAACTATTATTAATATTACTGAAGACGGTAAATAATGGCAAAATGCTAGGAAGATCACTTTGACTGAGTTACCCAGAAGGGGGAGAGGAGGTGGAACTGCAATCACCAAAGCCACAAATGATTTGATGAAAACTTCCGGATGGGAGAGTGAAGCCTTCATCAAACCTTTGCTCCATTCCACTGACAAAATTATTCACAAAAATGTTAAGATGTGACATCGCAGGACGGGTAAGAACACTTACTTGGCAAAGACAACTGATTATAATTATGGATAACTAAAGAGTCATATTAAGGCTTCATAAAGCCAATTTTCCTGATTCATCAATTTTGACATGAAGTTTAGATTTACTAACACAAACTTGATTGACAACTGAAGTTTTGAAATCAACTTCTTCGAGCTTAACTTTATATAGAGGTGCTGCATATGTACTTTGATTAGCTTTGGCATTTTCCGCAAACATTACAATGATTGTAAAAAGTGTTTAATCACAATCTGATGATGCCATAGTGCAACAAAACGTGCCATTAATTGTAATTTTGAAGAACATTATAATGCAGAGCAAATAAGAAAAAATTCAGCATAAATTTAGGGCATGAAATTTAACTTTTTACAGACAAAAACTCTGAGTGTTACCTGTTAAGCTTTTATAAGCCCCCTTCAACCTTAACAGCTCTTGAACTTCAGCAGAAATAACTTCCTGAAAAACAATACAATGAAATACTATTAATTACAAGAGAATCAAATTTGTTAAGAATAGATTCAGAGAATTAGCATACAAACTGATAGAAGTAACATGTTGGCATGAAAGAAAAACGTAAAAGTAAAACCTAGAAGTGCAAATAAGTCAGGAATCCAATTGGGCCATAAAAATGTCTTCACCTCAGACAAGGTAACTGCTCGGATAGGACTGATGCTATTTACAGTGCACGCCATGCAGAGCAATAATGAGTGACCAAACAATGTCAAACATGTTCAATCGAAAGGGGCAAATCAAAACTAGGTCATGATTAAGTAATCACCGCTATATTTTTATCATGAAATATACCAGCTACTTTCTTGATTGGTCATGATCACACTTTTCAAGTACAAAAACATAAAATGTGATCTAATAATATGCTTCATTTATTTTGATAATTGGTACAACCATATTCAATATCGCCAAGATAAATATTATGAAAAACATAAACATTAATTCTTAAATGTGATGAATATTTTCATAAAATAATTCATCCAATTGAATGAAGCAAGTCAGCAAGTACCCAGGTATATACCCTACTCTTGGAATTCAGGATGGAGTCCAATTTCAACTGAGTTGATAGCCAGTTATAAGTATGAATACAATTTACACACTATGGAGGACAATGTCAAGGTACCAAATCTCACCAGTCCATTAACACTCATTATTTAAATTTAATGATTCATTCTTTCGCTGGAAGTATAAGATAATATAACCAATGATTAAAGCTGGATGCGCTAATCACAGATAATACTTACTTACAATGATGAGTCACGTTAGAATGAAGCTATGATTATTTTGTATTTGTTCTAATCCTTGAAACCTTTAGAGGTTCACACCTCTTTCAATCTCCCCTCTCTTTACCTGTCAAGAGCTTTACAACACTATTATGACTTGAATCGTAAGTAACCTAAGTTGAAAAGGATAAATCTGGCAAAGGTAAACAAGGCAAAGTCACCACAACTGACATGGTGTTTTATGGACAATCGAGGAAAATTAAAACCTGGAGACCATTTAAGTTGGGTAATTACAACACTTATAGCTGGAATAATAGGGTAGATTGGAGGGACAGGAGATTTATCCGCAACCTCTACATATCTCAGACTGCACGGGTGAGAGTGGGGAACGGAGAGTCCAGATGGGCAGTGTTAGGATGAGGAGTTAGACAGGGTTGACCATTATCACCTGTGCTATTCAACGGATATATGGAGGAAATGATTAAAGAGGCATTGGAAGAACTGGAGGTGGGAATGAATTCAATGGTTCCAGGCTCTGCTTAGTGAAAATTCATGATCACTGAAAAAGTAAACTGTCTTTTTTCATCATAAACTTCATTGCACAACTACTGGTTTTGATGCATAGGCAGCATCACCGCATAATACCAAATGATGTCACCTATAGTTTGAAACTGGTTGCAGAGAAATCAAGTTTATAGTGAAAAAATACAAAGATAACTTATTCAGTAATAAAGATGAAAGTCAATTGGAAATTCTGCTCAGAACCACTGCCTTTGAAGGAAAATGATAGGTGCAAGGTAAAGGCTTGTGAGATGGGAGAGTGAATATGAATGGAAAAGGTTGAACGGATAGAAAGAAAAACCAATGAAGGAGTGCCAGGCATGGTTGGTGCAGAGATAAATACAAAGGTGGCATGAAAGGTGAACGTGGAGCATTTTGAATGGCAGTGGGATGCTGGAGATTGAGATAGGGGGGACGATATTAGGCAGATGAGGAAGGGCCACGAGGAGCACAGAGATGTTGAATGGAATAGGGGAGGGAGGAAGTATGCAGACTTAAACAAGGGCTCACTGTAGAGCCAGATTTCAAGTGGTGTTTGTCAGGAGAGGCAAAGAGGTGTGTTGTTGTTCTACGGTTGCTTGGGCTGTGTCCATCAAAAACTACCTCATATGGTTGAATACCAATGATAATAACAAAATGTGAATGAAATATTGTTCTCAATCTTCCTCATAATAGGCTCCCATTTCAGATTGAAAGAACACATTGGCTGGGAGTGTTGTCATTTAATAGCCACACTATGACCAATTCAAAAATATCTCGTTGTCGTCCTTCTGCTCAGGAAGAAATGCAAAATTATTCAAGGGAAGAGTTTCTTCTAACTTTGTAGAATATACTGGATTACAGGAAGAGGATGGCATAAACATTTCTAGTACTTTGAAAACTGGTAAGGAAATACCATTCTGCACAACCCGCAACCATCCACCTTGGAGGGATTGTTTACCACAGCCACGCATTGATTTGCAATAATGAATTAGAAATGACTCTGTCCCCGACCACATTCACATGCTAGCATCTTAAAAAACATTCCTTTTTGATTTTTGCACTTGCTTTTACAGTGATTTACTATGCCCAGCAGGGAAAATTTAGATTTGGATTTGCAACATCCTCAAAATCAAAACCTCTCAAGAACCTCATTTAACGCACATTAGAGAATGAAATGCTACTTGATGATTCACAAGACTACACAACTAATGCCGAGAATGAGAAGAGGAAAGAGTTTGTTGAATTGGCAAGTCATGATTAACCATTAACACAACACGAGCTTTGAATAACTTCATCAGGGCATCAATAATACATCCTTACCTTGGTTGCTTTCTCAGCCTTGAGATTTCTCACTTTGTCTCCCTGCTCCACGACTCGGTTGTGCGCATCATTGATGACATTCTCCACAACAGCCAGGTCATCGGGCGGATCAGCCATCACTCTTTGAGTCACACTGATGACATCCCTCACCTCTTTCTTCACGTCAGCTCCTGAAAAGCCATAGTTCTCCATCATCAGTGGTGCGTTAAGATTCAAGAAATTAAGAACTTACATTCCATCTTCTTTGCCGGACTGAGTATAAATGAGTCCGTCTCCAAGTTTGTGTGGCCATTGTGAAAGCCTCTACATTACACTTTTCAACTAACCACCAAAATAATTCTATATTTTCCCACGTAAACCAGTGCTTCAAAGACAATTCAAATGGCTTAAGAGTTGGTTCTCGAATGAAAGTCAATGAAGGTATTAATCAGGTGATAAAAGTAGAAAGAAAGTACTATCCACAGGCTTCACTTGTGTCAGAACTGGATCCAAGACTTGAGTCAACAAAGTTGTCAGATTAAGCTTCGAGAAAATACAATGGAAACTCACTTAATGAGCACACCACATAGCAAGTAATTTGCATAATTAGCAAAACTATCTGTCCCACAAATGATTCGCTTAATGAATGACTTTTCACATAATGAGAGAGGATGAGAGGGGAATTACCTGAATGATTTCACTCCTGCCCCTTCAGTCAGTGTTTAGGTCTGGTTCCGCTAGCATTTTAATGTCACTAGCGATCACACATTTTTCCAAACCTGTGCTCAGACATATTTTTAGCGATTTTTTTTTTGCAATGTCCAATAATATTTTGTGCATAGTTCTAAAAATGACCAGGAATAAAACTCCATAAGAAGAAAGCCATAAGAGAAGAAAAATTAAAAATAACAGTAGAAATGGAAAGTGAAGTCATTGAAAATCAAAAAAAGGTAGGAGCATGGCTGATATATTACCCATTACATCAAACATCGGCCTTTCCGTCAAGAAAACGGACATAACTAAGGAGATAGAGGCTTCAAATTGAGTGACCAGTATATATGCAATCGTTATGTATTTTCAACATTGTTGAAACAGTGCTTCTCATATGCATAAATGAAAAACAATTGAAATGCGACACCATTAACAAGAGTATAATTAATATTAATGTCAATGAGATCTCAGGATCATCAACAGCTGAACAAGTATTTCAGGGGAGCCGCACATGGTTGTTCAAGTAAACAAGAAGAACAACCATCCATGGCGTTGTGACACTTGGAGAAGCAATTAGCTCAGAGGCTTCTCAGGCAGCTGAGAACTTCATTGGTGAATTCAAGAAGCTCATAGATTCTGAGGGTTACCTGCCACAGCATGTTTGTAAATTGTGACGAGACAGTACTGTTCTGGAAGAAGATGCCAAAGCAAGCCTATATTTGTGTCCAGAGCAGAAGAATGCTATAAGAAAGCTATAAGACAATAAATATAACCATAGAAATGAAAAGTATAATCATTGAAAATTAGGAACGATGTACGAGCAGGGCTGATCAGGTACGCATATCAACAATTGGTCAACTTCAACAATTTGCATTTTCTTCAAGAAAAAGGATAAAATTAAAGAGTGCCAAAAATATCTACTAAACCGTTGTGTTCTCAACATTTTCGACAATTTGCTTCACATGGATAAACAAAAAGCTACTGCAATGCAACACCATGGACGAGAATATCATCTGTGAGAAGGGGAAAGTGATTTTCCCTAACCTCATTATGAAGATGTCAGGATTATTACTGGATGAAGAAGTATTTCAGGGGAGCCATGCATGGTACGAGAAGTTTACGAGAAGAACCAGCATCCATGGCCTTGTTAAGCATAGTGAAGCAGCGAGCACAGACTCAAAGGCAGCAGAGAACTTCATTGGTGACTTCTAGAAGCTTGGTGATTCAAAGAGCTACTGATCCAAAAAGGTTTTTGTGACAGGATGAGTCTCTTCAGGAGAACGATACCAAAATTTACCTGTACATGAAACAGTAGGAGAGAATGACCACAAGAAATTGAAATGCAATCTCAGGCTGCACAAATGCAAGTGGCGATTGTAGATTTTCAAATGACCCAAGCTTTAGTTTTACAGCCAGCCAAGGGATTGCGAAGTATGTTGAGTGAAATGGTGATAGGTATGGGATGAGAATAAATGCAAATAAAAATAAGACTGTGAGTTCCGAAAAAGGGATAGGATAACTTAAACGTTAAAATAGGAGGGCAAAAACTACAGCAGGTGGAGCAGTTAAACTATCTTGGAAGTGCAGAATTTTTCAAAGTGTAAAAACCATTTGCCGTTACTGGAATTTGAACCTTGATCCCAAGACGTCTGGCCAAGTACTTCAGCTAGTTAAGTTGCCAAGGCTTCCTCTTGCACTGACTTACCACCGAAATTTTGAGGCCTTTAAAGGTACAAGATTAACATTGTCCACAATGTAATGCATACTAGCTGATGACTCAGTTAAAATTTACCATCACAGAATTTCTCACGATTCTTTCAATTAATCTTGGAAGTGCTTTGGACCAAAATGGTGAAAGTGGTAGGGACGTAAGGAGAAGAATTGCACTAGGCCAAGAGGCTTTCATCAGGAGGAGGGAATTGATGACAGGAACGTTCAGTAAGGATATTAAGAAAAGGCTTGCGTTGAAACTTTGATATGGAGCAGGGTTATGTACCGCACGGAAACGTGGTCATTGAAGCAGGAGGATAGAGGTAGTTTGGAGGCTTTTGTAATTAGGGTGTGGAGAAAGATGGAGAAGGTGAAATGGACACGGGAAAACAAATGAGGAAGTGCGAGAGGAATGGTGAAAGGTGAGGAGAGGGGATCGCTAGAGAAATCATAAGGAGACAGGAAAAATAGATCCAAACTCTATTGATTGGCAGTGGGATGTTGAAGACTGTGATAGAAGGGAGAATGTTAGTCAAAAGTATGCTGAATTGAAAAGGGACACTGTAGTGCTAGAATTCTGATTATAGGTTGGGTTTTTTTTTTTTAGAGGAGGCAAGTAAATGTATTGAAATATAAATGCTTGGGCTGTGTCCGTTCAGTGGGAAGGGCCTGGAGTTCTCATCAAAGATGGCAGTTGCATTTGTTTGCAAAGCCTAAGGCCACCTAAACAATTGTTCTCCAGTGCCCATTCCAATATACCCGAAAATACATTATTTCAAAGTAATACACTTCAAAATTTGTTTAATTTTCAAAAACTAAAAATATTTAGTCTCGTACATGCTAGGTTGATTTTAAACAAATAGAAAATTCAATGAATACCTCTCATTTCCTTGAACTTTGCTTTGAGTTTCCCAAGCTCCTTAGCCTCAGCATCGATGGTGGCCTGTGCAACGTAAAGACATCATTGAATTAACGAAACCATGGGCATGGGCAATTTCATTAAGAGTCATTACTGAACTCTGAAGACGCCCAAGAGGCATCCCAATTTGGGAATAATCTGCAGGGAAGATTACAAATGCAGACGGATCCAAACATTTTTATCAATTTATTCAGTCATACAATAAACTGAATATGAATGAAGTACATTCAAATGTAATTTACACATGAACAGCATGTATTATTAACACTACAAACATCCATGAGGTATGGATAAGCAGTATTGGGGACAGTTTCATGGGGCGTGACTGCATGTCATACCCTGCAGGAATGCCATGAAGTGAAGCATGAAGGAGTCAAGTTTAAAAGAGAATAAAAACTATGCATCAGTGAGGAGGACAGGTGTTTTTCTTCAGCACCTGAGCAGTGGTGCATCGTGTGATGCTGGTCTTAGCAGCAGGCTAGGGCAAGTAAGAGTGGAGGAGGGAGCTCTCTGCCCCACCCACACTCCTCTCTCTGGTTAACCCCCCTCAGCAGCCAACGCGATATTTATTTATTTAAAAATTTATCGTTGCAATTAGGCAATTGTCCTGGTGGTCACATCTGATCAACTATCACTCCAACAGTGGCCATACATGCACAAGAAGACCAGATACGAGGAAAAATGCTCTTATGTACAATGACACTTAAAGATAACCAACCACCCCTTTACCATCACACATGGGCTAGGTGTTGCACACCATACGAGTACATACTATGCTTCGGCCATCGCAGCACTCCGTCCATAATCACGCACTCTTCAATTTCACATACCGCTCATAACCACGTACCGTTAACATACCACCATTCACTATTGCAATACAAATTCTCGTGCCGACCACATCACATATGTACAAACAATACTTTAACAAGTACAATAGTAAATTAATCACTGATCAATCAAGTTTATGACTCAGTGGCCACTTTACACTTAAGCTCAAAACTCCTAAAATTGGATGGAAAGGGCTCAAACAAACCTCCAGGCAGATGGTTCCATTCGACAGTTCCGTTTAAAAATGAGTTTTTACTTGTTTTTTGCATTCTTATTTTTATCTTAAAACTGCGGTCGTTTTTTCCCTTAACATTTGGTTTTTCTATCTCTTTCCGTAAATATTACCAACGCTTCGTAATTTTTAACAATTCTATATATTGGGCATAACCTACTCCTATTTCATCTATTTTTCAAATTCTCCCATCTCAGTATATCCAACATTTCCGTGACCCACTCTGTTCTTTTGTACCTTCCTAGCACATATCTTGCTGCCTTCCCTTGAACTTTTTCTACCTTTTAATATGGAGGGGGGGGGGGAAGGAGACTAGCTAGGTGCTGCCTAGCTGGAGTCAGCGGCCTCCTACATCACAACCAATCGTATTCATTGAGGACTATAATAGATCTTTCAAGAAAAGCTATCATGATTGTTTTCCTTCCACTAATCAACCCAAACATTCTCTCAGTGAATGCGAAACAAAGCGGTGAATTCCACATCCCTCAATTATCGATGCAATGAAGCCCTCGTGACTATATTCCCCATGGTTATTGACAAAAATAGAATTCATTTTGCAGTCATGCAAATCTAAAGAGTGATGCAATTAAAAGTATACCTCAAAATTATGAAAACCTCAAAAATAAACATCAGTTTTACTTACAATGTCTGCTTTCTCAGAAACCAACTTTGAAACCTTGCCATCTTGCTCTTTTACCATATCATTCAATTTCTGCGTAGAAGCAAGCACAGGTGTTTTTGCAGTGATTACTGGTTTGACTTTCACCCCATCTTCAGGCTTCCATTCCTTTCCTGATGACAAACACAATGGGAAACAACTTATGTAGTCAATATATTGATTCATCATAAAAACATCCAAGCCCAGCACTAATTATGCATAAACACATTTCAGCATTGTCATGGATGATCATTGGAGTAACCATATTCAAGAAATGATCAAATACAGCATGGATCATGATTATCCAGTTACCTGTTAGCTGTTTATACTCAGCTTTCAGCCGCAGTAATTCCTTTACTTCTCCAGCAATTTCATCCTTTAAAAACAATTGCATATATAAGAGCGTATTTCATCTCCAACATCAGTATAATTACTCTTATATTTAATTTTACTATGAAAAATACACTTAAATCATCTTTTGCTGAATTTTATTCACTGATTATATCGAGTCCATTATACTGGATATAAAAATTAGGTTTTGAAATGACACAGACTGAACAACCTTATATTTCTTAGCCTAACAAGAAAACTACACTAAGTCCCTCTTCATCTCCATGTACTGCCTTCCTCCCTTAATCCCATCCAACATCCACATCCTTTTCCTACCCTATCCTTATTTGCTGAACATTTTCCCCTCCATTACAGTCTTCAACATCCCACTTCCAATCATTACGCCCTTCATCCATTTTTCCTGCCTCCTTTAGATCATCCAAACAATCCCCTCTTCTCGCCCATTCCTAGTTTGCTTTCCTTTCTGTTCACTTCACCTTCTCCATCCTTCTCAACACTAACATTTCAAAAGCCTCCAATCTACGTCTATCATCCTGCTTCAGTGGCCATGTTTCTGCACCGTACATAGCTATGCTACATATCTAAGTTTTGACAAACCTCTTCTTAACATCCTTCCTCGATGCCCATGCCATCAATTCCCTCCTTCTAGTGAAAGCTTCTTTGCCTAAAGCAATTCTTTTTCTTATTTACCAACTACTTTGACAATTTTGGCCCAAAACACTTTCTAGATATGTGAACTTTTCTATCTACTATAGATTATTAACTCTTATTTTAACATTAAACTTTCCTATTTTCAAATACTGAAAAACTTCTGTATTGTTTACATTGATTATTATCCTATACTGATCACAATGGTTTTCCATTGCAGAGGCAAATGATTTTCTTATACATTATAAAAAAATACATGGTTATCTTTTATCAATTTTTAAGTAAAATTAAATTTAAATTTTAATGCTTCCAAGTCATATTTATAATTTGACAATTTTCAGTGACAAATTTACTTTGACAATTATTTGCTCTTAAAATTGGGAATGCAATTGTAAACAAAAATGTATTGCAACAAAGATTTGAACATCATTGTCCACGTGGCAAATCACCTGGAAACTATTAAATACAATATTAATTGCTAGCATGTCCTCACCTTAGAAGCCTTGTCACTCTTTAATTTCCGCACCTTATCCCCTTGTTCAGTAATTAGAGCAGCAATCTCTGTGGCATCTACATTAGCGGCCACAGCCACCTGCTCCGGCTTTACCTGTGAGTACAAAGAATCGTATGCTTACTAAAGTACTCTTTGACGGACACACTCAAAACCACCACATGCGCATACGCTCACTCTCATGCACCCAGCCGCACGCATACCCACGCACAGCATGAGGGCAGCACACAGCCAATCACTCTTTAGCACGCACACACTCTCACCTTCAAATTTTCCAAATAATCTCAACCCACCTTTGCAAACTCAGGTTCCTAGAAATGCCCAAATCTAGTCACGCAATGCCACCTGAGAAGATTATTCCCTTGGCTATTTGTCTTCTCAGAAAACAGGGAATTATATCCTCCTGTCTCTAGAATAGCTCCCTCCACGTCCACAAGGCAGGCGATGCCCTGAAGAGGTGGCACGGATATCACACACAAATCAAAAATGTGAAATGACAGTGTAGATTTCTATCTCAGGAGTGAGACCTTAGCCAATTGGTTTATGGATGAGTTCAGAGATATCACCATCCAGGAATGCTTTGCAGAGACCCACACCATGCCTGCAATGGTGGACACAGTTTTCCTTTCCTATGTTCCTCGTGGGTCCCTGACAGGGGCTCAACTGATGTACATGTAATTCAACAGGCTGTTGCTGTATGTGGCCCTGTTAAGCATTTCATGATAGGCATGAGGAAAGGTGATCATGACCACATTCCCTCCTTTCAAAGAACTGTTCCTTTCATGAGTCTAATTTCCCATGGCACCTCCCAGCAGCACAATGTCTCAAATGCTACAGGAGTAGGGCAAATGTCATAGTGCTGTTGACAGAGGAGCGAGAGTACCAGAGGTGCCTTCTCACTGGTGATTTTTATAACAGAGCCATTAAAAAGTTTACTGCCTTCCACCTTCCACTCGTCCCTAAAGTAACTCCTGTCTCACCAGTTAAGTACAGTGGAGGAGATAACTTCAGGCGTCACTTTGTGGAAACGATACATATTGCAAAAGAAACACTTGGTTTTTCCACATAAAATATTTATTCACGGCCTAGGTTTCGACGCTCAGCGTCATCTTCAGGTGATGATGAAGATGACGCTGAGCGTCGAAACCTAGGTCGTGAATAAATATTTTATGTGGAAAAACCAAGTGTTTCTTTTGCAATAAGTACAGTGGAGCCCTACTAAATGAGCAGCTCACACAGTGACTAATTGGCATTATGAACAAAAATATTGGTCCCGAAAACAACTCTCTCCACAAATGGCTTTTCGCATTTCGAAGAGTGAGAAGAGAGGAATTCCCAGATTCATCCAGCACCTGCCACTGCAGTTTGGCTCCAGCCCTCGTTCCACAAGCATCTTAGCTTCGCGAGTGATCACACACATTTTCCCAAACTTACGAGGGTCATCCGGAAAGTAGTACCCGTTCGTGCCGCATGAAGTGCTGACGACGCGAGTAGCCGCTGGACGAGGTCAGATAGCTTCAGTGGCTTGTCTGCCTTCTCTGAGCCAAGTTGCGTGACGCTAGCATTGCCTGTGTTGTTTCTGTGATTGTTTACAATGTTTAAAAAAATTGAGAACGCCGCCAGTTGTGAAGTGAGGGCAGTGATTAAATTCCTCAATGCAAGAAACGTTCGCCCATGTGATATTCATCGCCAATTAAAGGAGGTGTATGGAGACAATGTAATGGACGAGTCGTCTGTTCGGCGGTGGTGTCGCAACTTCAACATGGGGAGGGGGAACACACACGACGATGAGCGTTCGGGGAGACCGTCTGTCATTACAGACCAACTGGTGAGCTCAGTTGATGAATTCGTGAGGAACGATCGGCGCGTCACAATTGATGACATCTGTGAGCATTTTCCCAATGTTTCTCGAACAATTGTTCATGAAATTGTTAAACACCAACTGCATTATGCAAAAATTTGTGCAAGATGGGTCCCTCGCGTATCTCAATGAGCTGGCGGCGAAGGACTATGCAGCAGGAATACAGAAACTTGTCACACGTTATGACAAATGCCTTAATTTGCTTGGAGATTATGTTGAGAAGTAGTTTAAAGTATCCTCTTTCAAATAAAATTTTTTATGTTTGTTAATATTTACTTTTGTGTCTTTATTTCACGAACGGGTACTACTTTCCGGATGACCCTCGTATGTTCAGACAAATTATTAGTGATTTTTTTGTGCAAAGTTTAACAATATCTTGTGCATAGCTTTAAAAATGACAGCATAGAAGAATTCATGAGAAGAAAGCCATAAGAGAAGAAATTTAAAAAAATAACAGTAAAAGCAAAGAGTCAAATCATTGAAAATCTGGAGCAAGGTGCAAGTGTGGCAGATCTAGTATGCCCATCAACAATTGGTCGACATCAACAATTAGCCTTGTCATGAGGGGAAAGTGATTTTCGCATGCACTGTTAATAAGATGCTGGGATCGTCAATGGCTGAACGAGTATTTAAGGGGAGCCATGCAGGGTTTAAGGATTAAACAAGAAGAACCTTCATCCATGGCATTGTGAAGCAGCGAGCTCTGAGTCAAAGGTAGCAGAGAACTTCAATGGTGGAAGAGAATACATTGCCCGACCACAGGGCAATAACAGGCTGTCTCATGCTGCTATTTGGCACAAATGCAAGAAGTGATCAGAAAAATCAAACCCCAGCTTGTTTATCATTCAGAAAGTCCATGATCCTTCAAGAAGTAAGTCCAAAACAGAAGGCTAAATGTGATGTGGACGCTATGGGAAACTTTTGCATCGTACTATGAGGACAAGGCATCACCCTAATGAGGGAGGGCGATGCAGGCAATCATTTTATTTAATGATCATCCTGAGTCATATATTTTTACCAAATTTTGAAGCATCCAAAAAAATAAATGCCTCTAGACAGCTTTCTAGTAAAAAGGAATTAGGTACGTATCATAAATAAATAACAGTTAATTTCCATTCTTTTTTGCTTTCACAAATCGAGGTGGCAATCTCAAATACTTCATTCTGCAATAGAAGACCCAGTGAACGTAATCCACGATCCTAACAAATGTGGACATAAATGTTCTTTAAATAAACCCCAAACATCATTCATTTTTTTGGCAAGGAATGCATTATCATACTTTACATTAATTTGTACACAAAATCTGTTTAGCTAGATGAGTGTTTTGCTTCCCAAGAAAGATCACGGAACGAATTATGCTCTTTTTATGAGGTTCCACTGTAAGTAAAAGCTGAATCAAGGAATTTGTACAGTGATTGTTTCAACATGTCAACTAGTTATAATAAGAAGGGAAAACTCAAAAGAGTATACAATCAATTAGAGAACATTAATGTGGGTGCTCCTAGAAGAAAATTTTTCATAATAATGGGGCATTGGAGCTCGATGGCAGGCAAAAGAAGAGATGGCATTCAGGTAGGGGACTACAGTTTAGGGCCAATGAAAGACCTTGCTGGGAAAATAGTTGAGTTCTGCAGGAGACAGGGATTTAGAATGACACACACTTGGGTTAAACACCACAACAAGCAGAGGCATTCATGGAAAATGCCCTGAGATTCAAGAAGACTGGCTAGCTAGATTAAATTATCATTAGGAACAGACTAATGAACAGCGTGATCCATTTGCTCAATTTCCTGGAAGCAGATGTGGACACAAATGAAAGAAAAACAGAAATATATAATAAAAAGGATATCAAAAGCTGCAAGTGAAACCAATTGAACACTACAAGGAAACCATTCCTTACTTTCCCAGGATTACTGACAAGATTATTAGAGGAAACGACAAGAGAAAGGAATGAAAGAGTGTGAACACAGAGTGAGGCAGAAGGAAGTAAAATAAGTTAAATAATGGCCTGAGGCTGCAAACAATCAGAATAAAAGCACATGCATGGTGGAAGATGTAGTGGAAGGATACAGAAATCTTACAAAGGAAGAGTGAAATGGTAGCACAAACAGGTAATTTCGCTGCCAAAGTAAGAAGGCCAAATCCATGAAAACCAGCAAATAACATACGTGTGAATTAATAATTGAACCAGGGAATATTCAAGAGAGATGGAAGGCATATAAAGAGGACCTCTATATGATAAAGACATTAGGCCAGAAATTGTAGACATAGAAAGAGAATATGGCATAGATAGGGTAGCTTACATCCAGTCTTATTCAATGCCAAAACAGAAAGGGCATAAAGGGGATTGGAATCGAAGTAGGCCCAAGCGACAGATAACACTCAAACAGAACGGCTTCCTAATTTTTGGAAGATGTGAGTGGAAGAGTCTTTATGGACTGATTTGTACCAGTTACGAGAGAGGAATATGGCCAGCAGATTTTTTCAGATCAGTGTTAACTCCTGTTCCAAAAAAAAGAGTAAAATAGCCATATATTTGAGGACAACAAAACAATAAGAATTGATTTTGAATGCAACTAAATTGCTTCTCAAGATCATCGACCAGAGGGTGGAGAGTGGGGAAAATGACTACCTGGGAAATGATCAGTTTTGATTGAGTAAGGAGAGAGAGGCGCATGATGCCATTGTAATAATTAGATCACTAATAGAGAAGAATATAGAATATAATCAGGACATATTTGTATGTTTCATAGATTTCAAAAAAGTATTTAATTTATTGAATTGTGTAAATCAATGAATGTGTTGCAGAAAATAGTAGGAGATTGGAGAGATAGGAGGCTGATCCACAACCTGCTCAAGTCACAGACTGCTCAGGTGCGAGTGAGAAACGGAGAGTACGGATGGGCAGGGTTATGAGGTGGTGTAAAATTCAGTGCGATAGATATGGAACGAGAATAAATATAGGTAAAACAAAGGTTCGGCAGCTTTCTAGAAAGAGAAAGGCTAAGCTTAATGTTAAAATAGGCAGACAAAATATAGAGCAGGTGGAACAGTTTACATATCTCCAAAGTGTTTGAATTGAAATGATCAAAATAGTAGGAACTTAAGGAGAAGAATTGCACCAGGCAAAGAAGCTTTCACAAGGAGAAAGGAGTTGATGACAGGGACGTTGAGTAAGGATGCCAAGAAAAGGCTTGTGTAGAAACTTTGATAGGGAGCGTGGTTACGTACAGCATGGAAACATGGTAAATGAAGAAAGACCATAGGCATAGATTGGAGGCTTTTGATATGTGGATGTGGAGAAGGTCAAGTGGACAGAAAGGAAAACAAATGGTGGGCAAGGAGAGGGGATTGTTGGGAGAAATCCTATGGAGGCAGGACAAATGGATGAAGGGCATAGTGATCAGCAGTGGGATGTTGAAGAGTGTAATAGAGGGGAGAATGTTAGGATAGTATGGAAGGCATAGGACTAGGATAGGCATGCTGGACTGAATGAAGGGAGAAGGGCAGTAAGCAGAATTGAGGGGGAGCTTCTTGTAGTTTTGGATGTCAGGTTATGTTATTTGTTAGGAGAGGCAAGGTATAACAAACCATTGTGTAGGCCATGCTTATCCAAAACAGAACTTAACTCATAGAATACCAAGAATAATAACCAGCCACCCCTGCAAAAGACGTGACCACGATTGATGAGCTTAAGTATTAGGGAGCCACATCAAATATTTCAAGCACACTCTCAATGTCTTGTAGGCTGCAAAATACCGTATTTCTCAAATCAAATTGTGGACATATGCCAAATGAGGTTTTAGTAGAAAATCCCTTAGAATCTACGATTCAACAGTTCTCTCCCTTAAGTTCCTTGAGGGATGGGCAAAATTACTTAGAAATAGGCATGCAATTAGCAAATTTACAATTATTTAATCTTCTATGGACAGATAAACATGTAATCATACAGTAAAAAAGTAAGGATTTGGGCCAGAACTAATAAATGCAGTATGCTACAGATGTCCTTTTGTGGATTTCCAAAAAATAAAGTACTAACCTTGTCTGTCACAGTCTTTTGTTTCTTGGGTGGGCCAGCAGATGGCATCTCCTTAGTGTGTCCATCAGGGATAGCAAAGAGCACAATCGGCACTTCACAGCCACTGTATCGACTGAAACGAACACGAAATCAACCACGCATACTCATATTTGGCATGGTGGCCAAAACACTGAATTAAGCAGCAGGGGCAACACTCACCTTGGTGGTTCGTACGAGTGGTCGCAGATGAAGAAGCCCCTTCTCTGGAGCTGAATGATCTCAGATTTCTTCACATTCACAAGTTCTGGTTCTCCTAGCATTTGTACTTCAACCTAAAATTACATTTCAAAAGGAGAACAATCGGGACTGTTATAACATAGGCAGAAATTCAATGCATATTAGCTTTTACAAAACCTTTCAAAAATCACACTTGTTAACTGGACGTTAAGTTTGTCGTAGGCTAACAATGCTTTCAGCTGTCATCTGTTGAAAATGGCCATCTGTATATAATACAGACTCACTATGAAGATGCAAAGAAAACATTAGCGTAAACTTGGGAGCATTACACTATGCATGGAGCCCACTATTGGACACATACGAGGTCTGTTAATTAAGTAATGAGACTGCTTTTTTTTTAATTTTTTCATTCAAATAGAATTACAATTTTATATTGTCACCCTCAAAATAACTTCCTTCTGAAGCCACACAGCGCTGGAGACGGTTCTTCTACTCCTCATAGCAGTCAGTGCTGGAACTCCGATACTGGAATAGGCTTCAGCTGGTTGGTTACATCCCCATTTGAATGTTTTCTTCGACTGTCCCAAAATGAGTTCCCTTGAGGCGATTTTTCAACTTCGAGAAGAGAAAAAAGTCACAAGGACTCAAGTCAGGTGAGTAAGGAGTCTTAAGGAGCCACAGGAATGTTTTCATCACTCACCAAAATCTCGTTTATTGAAATTGCTGTGTGGCAAGGAGCATTATCGTGACGCAACGCCCAGTTGCTCAAGATGCTTGGTCTCACACGAATGACCCTTTCTCGAAGGTTTTCAAGAAACTCCCGGTAAAAGTGTTGATTGATCATTTGGCCTTGAGGCAGAAACTCTTTGTGGACGATTCCGTGGATATCGAATAAACAAATCAGCACGCACTTGATCTTCGATTTCCTCATCATTGCTCTTTTGGGTCTTGGAGAGGTTGAAGTGTGCCACTCCATGCTCTGGTGCCACGGTTTCAGGGTCCTACTCAAACACCCAAGACTCGTCACCAGTAATGACACGTTCCAGAATATGGGGCTCATTTTCAATCAAATCCAAATATGCTCAAGGCACTTTTCCCTCCTGATGTCCTTTTGGTCTCGCGAAAGGTTTCTTGGAACCAGTTTTGCACAGATTTTTCTCATCCGAATTCATTGGTCAAAATCTGATGAACAGTGGTGTGAGTCAAATTCAACTCTTCCCCATTCATTCTGACTGTCAACCGACAATCGGAATGCAAAAGATCCCGGATTCTGTCAACATTGTCATCAGTTCTTGAAGATGAAGGCCTTCTGCTTCGTGATTTATCTGAAATCGACTCTATCCCTTCTGAAAATGCCTTCCACTGCTGAAAAACCTGGGCTCTTGACAAAGCACTTTCTCCGTGGGCCTGCTGAAGTTTAGCAAGAGTTTACATTGCACTGTGCCCAAGTCTGAAGCAAAACCTGATGCCACACCATTGCTTGAAATTGAGGTCAATCATTTTTAGAACACAATAGAAAAAACTGTTTCGCAAAAAAGATCACCACGGACAACCAAATGACTCGAGCGAGTTCAAACGTGTACTGAAGGTGGATCACATGTTCCCCTGCCGCTCCTCCAAGCCCAGCGCCTCCAGTGTTGCCAGATTGAATGCTATGTAGCCAGTCTCATTAGTTAACTTACAGACCTCGTATACTTGGCTTCTTCGTTGATGGTAAAGCCAACAAGCTATAATTAAATGTTTAAGTGACAAAGGCATGAAAATATATGTATGACACACGAAAAAATATATATAGAGAGAATGAAACTCTGTGAACATAATATAAATATACAGGGTACGGCGCTTAAATTTGGACAAAGAAAACTTTTGTTTAACAGCAAATGTATTTAAAAAATACAAATGAAAATCCTTTTACATACAAGTGTGCTATCTGTCAAGAGAAACATTACTCAATGTGAGCCCTTCAGCTGCAAAGACCGCCACCAATCTTGTTGTGAATTGATCGCACCAACTCTTTCAAACAATGTTGCTACGATAGCGGTGCATAAAAATCTGATATTAGGATGCCTCATCTTATTGGTAACTCTTTCGACTACGCTGCAAACATAATAGTCATGGGGATTCAAGTCCAGGCTATTCGGGGGCCACAACTCAGACCAGAGCATGTCAATGTCGTATTGTCTGCTGGAGGCCACAGTTATCATCCACGGTTTCACGACATTCTTCAAAACTCGTAGATAGACTTCTTTTGTGATATTTTGTCCCTTTTTGAAAGTATGATGCTGCATTATATCACCCTCACTGAAAACAACATCTAAGACATGGACACTAGCCGGAAATTTTGTCCAAGCATCAATCGGAACATCTTCGGGGTCGTGGGCGAGCCAGCGATCATTTCTCTGGTTGAGCTTTGCATTAACGGTTATAATTTCTTCATCAGCAAAGAATCTGATTTGGCCCGCAGCTTCATTTTTGGGAGAACACAAAAGCAGGTTGAAGCGAGCAATCTGCTTTGTTCTGGCAGCCTCAGACAGCATCTGTCGCACTTTCATAGTGTACAACTTGTATCGTACGCCCTTCTCTGCCATCCAACGCATTGTTTGCTCGCTAAGATTCAATTCTGATACCAATTTTCTCAGCGATCATCCCAGATCCTCTGAAATCAGCACCCGAGCCTTCTTGATGACTGCTGCAGTTCGTGACATTCGTTTCCTCAAATCAGGTTTCCTCATCAGGTCAGCTAAACCTTCCCTGGACTTCTCCGAAACATTATACTTAGCCACAATATCTTTTACAGTTAATCTGGGGTTAACCTGAAGAATCTATTATCAAGAACTATTTCACTGGGCGAGCGCACAGCGCAAATACTTTCAATAATAGTGGCTCTTCGGTTGCACTCCGCACTTGTACGTAACATCTCGGCCATTTTGAGGTTATGACTGTTTACTAGATGCCTATAACTTGCAAGAACGCCAATCGCAACCTCCAATGGAACTAAAATATGGCAGGAAATTTCAATTGAAATTTATCCGGAGACATCTGCCGCTTTGATAACTCAGAAGGTATCTCCGCTGTCCAATACTACCTCTCCCACATGGGTTAAATGGAAGAAGGGACCATTTGGTCTCAATTTCGCCCAAATAAAGACCTCTATCTAACTATCTCCCAAAGCCATAAGCCACACATACCCAGGACTGATTTTCTCCTTAGTCTCTCCAAATTCATCCTCGCCCATTATTCCTTCTCCTTAAACAATCAATTCTACTTGCAGATCAAGGGTTGTGCCATGGACAGCAGGTTCAGCCCTCCCTATTCAAACCTCTTTCTTGGTCTCACAGAGAAAGAATTTCAGTTAAAACAACCCCCGAAACCTCTATTGTGGCTCAGATAATAGATCAATCAAATCATCATACAAACTGCTACATCTTTTCTTAGTATTTACCCTGTTATGAAAGGGCTCGAATAGTTTTGCAGGTAAGGTATTCCAATTACCAAATGTTTAGTTAAGAAATGAAAAGTTTTTAAAATTTGTTCCTTGTGCTCAGCATTTTACTTTGAAATTGTGATCATTCCTCCCTATAAAATTCGGATTCCCGCCTCTTTCTTTAGTTCTGCCCAAGCTTTCTTTCCCGCTTCAGAACGCGGAACATTCCACAAGGTTTGCTTATTTTTCTTCTACTTTAGAAAGGTTCCCCGCCAAGCGTTTTTAACACGTCAGACACACTCTCCATCCTCTTATGCTTCCCCAGTGCATATCTGGCAGCCTTTCCTCCTACCTTCTCCAGTTTTGTAGTAAATATGTCCTCCTTCGTGCGGGTCCCTTACAAGAGATGCGAACTCTAAAACTGGTCTCACCATGGTTTAATACGCCTTTTCCCTCATTGCTCTGATACCGTTCTCTAATGGTTATCCTGAATCCCTCCTGAACAAAAGAATCCGAAGACATGCTTAATCTCCCTTACCTTCCTCCACCACATAAACCCACCCTCTTTAAATTAGCAGACGAAAGGTAGTCCACGCAGCGCCTGTTCCTCAGTGAGGCGGCTGCAATGGCGTTTGACCCCAGTGGGGTGGCCAGTAAGTGATGGTGTCACGTTACAAACACTATTGAGGAAGGCAATGGGAAACCACCTCAATTATCAATCCCAAGATATAAACAATGGACAATACAGAGATTTTGAGTCCTGGCAACCACGGGGCTCGGCCCAATCGGCCGTGTGTCGTGCCCGGCAGCGGGGGAGGCAAGGCTTCCGCGGTCGTCATCCCACGGAACCCTTGCAAGGGAAAACCGGAAACAGCAGGACAGAAGACGCAGGAGAAGAAGACCAAATTAGTTAGAATAGGAACGTGGAATGTTAGGACAATGATGAGGACAGGGAAATTGGAGAATGTTAAGCGAGAGATGGAAAGGGGAAAAATGGATATTCTAGGTCTATGTGAGGTGAGATGGAAAGATAGCGGGGATTAATGGAGTGATAAGTATAGAATAATATACAGCGGCGGGGACGAGAGCCAAAGAGGTGTTGCCATAGTATTAAATGAAGAGGTAGGAAGAAGCGTAGTCAACATAGAGCAAGTAACGGATATATTATTGCTAGTGGAGATAAAAGCAGAACCGACGAACTTGGTTATTATTCAGGTATACATGCCACCCAGCAACCATAAGGAAGAAGAGGTCGATAGGATATAAGATCACTTAGAGGACATTATCGCGTGTGTTCCTGTAGGGAAACATTTGATAGTGATGGGGGATTGGAATGCGACGGTAGGCAAAGGAAGAGATGGTGATGAGGCCTGGGACTACGGTTTAGGCACGAGGAATCACCGTGGGGAGAAAGCAGTTGAGTTCTGGGGTTAGCCATCACCAACACTTGGTTTGGACACCACAAAAGACGCAGGTATACATGGAAAATTCCAGGTGACTTAGAAAGGTATCAGCTAGATTATATTTTAATTAGACACAGGTTTATGAACAGTGTGATAAATTCCCACAGCTTCCCGGGAGTGGATGCGGACTCTGACCACAATTTAGTTGTTATGAAATGTAGCGTCCGTTTCAAAAAGATAAGGCAGGGGCAGCGGGTTAGAAAATGGAATGTAGAAGCATTAAATGGTTTGAAAAGGAAGGAATACAAACAGGCGGTAGAGGAAATCATGGAGGATGGTCGAGAGCGAAGTACTATCGAAGACAAATGGGAAAGTGTCAAGAAAGGGTTATCGAAAGCCGCAAAAGACACCATTCGAACCGTTAAAGCTAAAAGGGCTAGGATCATGGATGAGATGATTACAAAAAAGAATGAGCGGAGAAAATGGAAGAATGTAAATATGGAGTTAAGCAAAATGAAGTACAAAGAATTAAACAATAAATTGAGGCGGGAAACAATTAAAGCAAAAGAAGCATGGAGGAAGACACAGTGCGAGGATATGGAAAGCCTGCAGAGGAAGGGTGAAATCGGTGCGCTGTACAGCAAGGTAAATAGTTATCGGGAAGTAAGAAAGGGAGATCTATGCTAACAGTTAGAGATAAGGCGGGTAAGGTAATAGTTGACGCAGGAAAGATCCAAGAGAGATGGAAGGAATATATTGAAGAACTGTATATTAAAGAACTTCGAGTAGTAGTAGTTTTGAGGGGAGGCGACCAACAGCTAAGGTCATTTGCGCCATAGAGGATGGACAGGAAAGGATGAAGGGTGGAGAGAAACCCGGCGTCGGCATTAGCCTACTCTTTACGAAAGGCGCCAAGGGGTCCACAGTTTAACGTCCCATCCGACGGACGGCGTACTCACTCAAAGTGCCCTCCACAAAGCACCTCAAGTAAAGAACTTCGACGAACAAAGTTAGACATTGAAAAGGAATATGACGTAGAGGAAGATAGCTTAAGTCCAGGCATACTAGACGATGAGATAGAAAGGGCATTAAGGGAGATGAAAATAAATAAGGCCGTGGGGGTGGATAACATTCCCGCGGAACTACTGAAATGTTTAGGAAAATGTGGGAGGAAGAGGCTATATGGGCTGATTCGTAGTATCTATGAGGAAGGAATCTGGCCGGAAGACTTTGTGAGATCAGTTTTAGTTCCTATTCCAAAAAAGGTAAAGGCTACATCATGTGAGGACTACATGACAATAAGTTTGATATCCCACGAAGCTAAAAGTGTTCTCAGGATCATCAACAAAAGGATAGAGAGTAGGGTAAATGATTACTTAGGTAGGGGACTAATCAGTTTGGGTTTAGGAAGGAGAGAGGTACGCGTGATGTCACTGCAGTAATGAGATCACTAATAGAGAGGAATATAGAATACAACCAGGAGGTATTTGCCTGTTTCTTCGATTTCGAAAAAGCTTTTGATAGAGTGAATTGGGAAAAACTAATGAGTATTCTGCAGAAAATAGGAATAGATTGGAGGGAAAGGACTAATCCGCAACCTGTACATGTCTCAGACTGCTCAGGTCCGAGTGGGGAACGGGGAGTCCGGATGGGCAATGTTAGGAAGAGGTGTAAGGCAGGGTTGCCCATTATCACCATTGCTGTTCAACCTGTATGCAGAGGAAATGATTAGAGAGGCATGGGAAGACCTGGAGGTAGGAATGAAAGTGGGCGTGGAATGCGTAAAATCAGTTAGTTTTGCTGATGACCAAGCATTAGTTTGTCAGTCAGCCAATGGGTTGGTTGCATTGTTGAGTGAATGGAAACTAGGTGCGATAGATAGGGTATGAAAATCAATATTAATAAAACAAAAGCTATGCGATACACCAGAAAGGAGAAAGCTAGGCTAAACTTTAAAATGGTAGGGTAAAAAATATAGCCAGTAGAACAGTTTACGTATCTCGGTAGTGTTTTCTCAGTAGGACCACTTCTAATATTCCTCTTCTAACTCTTCCCCTTGCAAATCTTTCCCCACTTCCCCTTCCTTTAACATCTCCAGCCCCTTCTGTTATAACCTTCTACTATGTTCCTTCCTTCTCTTCCTTGAGAAAGGTGAATTGTACCATAAAAATTTAAAAACGAGTGAGTTTCTTTTCTACACAAACACTCACATTCATATATATACATATACACACTCATTCATTTATCTTTTAGTAAATTATCAAAAAATAATGAGCTTACTCTGGTGTCTTTGCCAATGAAGTTTTTGAAGTCTTCATCCTTCCCAAGCACTGGTTTGCTGATTATGTGCTCAAAATAGACACAAACACAAGGGATCAATGGGGCACTCTTGGTTGCAGCAATCCAAGTCAGTTTCAAGGTTTTTTTGTAATCTTTGTCATTCAAGTTGGGTTCCACATCCACTGACTGAATTTTTCCATTATTCCTGAAATAAGCAGAAGAATGTATTGGTCAAGTCAGTGGAATAATACTGAAAAGACAATAAAATTTTTAATTCCAGCATTTATAAAAATACTTCCAGTAAAAATTCTCACCTGTTGATTTTCTTGACTCGCAGATTACCCCAGTTGATGAATGTGGCATTCTGACCTTCGACCAAGCAATTGGCATCCACCTCATCAATCAAAAGTTCTGGTCCAATCCAAATGGTTTTTGTTCCCACCTTGGAGTCCTTTGGATGCAGGGGAACTTCCAGCTTACTCTCTTCGGTCCCAACCACATGCACTGGGACAGTTTTGGCGCCCCCCTCGAGAGCTGTGTACCTTGGTGCCACTGGATCAATAACCTGAAATCATCCACAACAAGATAAAAACAGAGATGAAGACATACAAGCAAAATTTGAAATAATCACTAACTGAGCAACTGAGACTGAAAAGAATCACAATCACACAAACTGGGGACTCCTTCACAAGGGACTCAAAATCGATACACTACGCCTAACTCCATGCTTACTTTGCACATGTTTGCTCCTGGACTAACTCTAGCAGAGGAATAAAAGGTCTATTGCTATTAACGCACTGGAAAAGTTACCCATTAGTATCCTGTGAAGGTCACTGTTTGCAGTAGAGCACAGTTATCTGACATCTGGTCAAGTAATGGAAAAATTATCCATCTTTGATTCATCTCAAATCATTAATCCAGAAGATGTTTCAGATATTATTAGGATATTTCGAAATAAAAGAATGTCGTTAAATGGAATCTGGCTCAATCTTGTGAAACTTGATCTGCATAGCTTTGAATCAATAGATTTTAACAATTTTGGTTGGTAGTATATTTAACCCATTGAGTGCCATGTGTAGTTCCTTAATTTTGTGTGAAAATTATCATGCTATTTTACTAAGATATGCAGATTTTATGAAAAATATCTGTAAACATATTATTTATAATAATATTCTGAAAATTTTACAAGTTTTAGTTAATCTACTATCCTTTTATAAGCACTGCCTTCCGAAACTATTAAACAGAAAACCTATTGCAAATCCCAAGAAACTGCACACACTAACTTTCTCATACTGAGTCATCCACTATATGCATGTTACAATGCAATAATTTCAGAGGGTAAAAATCAAGGCAAATGATTTTTACAATCTTAAATTGTCGCAAACTTATTGCGGTAAAAAATCATACAGCATCAATACAATGATACTAACTTCTGTTTCATTCTCAAGGGGAGGTGATAAGGGGATTGGGGGGCCCTGAGGGCAATCCCTGAGAGCAAACCCTAAGCAGCAATCAGCTGATATGTTTGTGGACCACTCTTTTAGTTCAGGCCATGATGTTAAAACACCAAAACCCTCGGTGGTGATAGGTTGATTACGTCTTTTGCTGCAGGAGGGGCAGACACAAACAATGGGATTTATTTGAAGTTTTCTTGGGCCTTCCACCAGGTCAGGGGTTCCATGTTGGCCGACGTTTAGATGCCTGACTCGAGCATCTTCCTCAGGGTAGATAAGGACAATGCACGAGTCGGGCATCGAAACGTCGGCCAACAATGGAACCCCTGACCCAGTAAAAGACCTGAGAAAACTTCACCAAGCTAATGGGATTTATTCTTTACACTCATTGATTCATTCAAAAACAGAATTGAATTCACCATGGAAATAGGAAATACTTTCATTAACTATCACTACTTAATGATTCAGCTCACAAAAGGAAAGCATTTCATTGATATTAATCGCAAATCCACCTCCATGGATGGAATCATTCCATCAGATTCATGCCAACCCATCAACATAAGACAGCACCCTTTCATGCATTGATAAACAGTTTGATAGATTTTCCCACAGAATAAAATAAACTTTAAAAAGAATTCAACTTGATAAAACATTGCAATGCAGCAATTTCCGAGTGTAAAATTTATTCGTCTTGACCGGGATTCGAACCCAGATCCCTCGATGTCCAGCCTAGTGTTTTAGCCAGTCAAGCAACCGAGGCGTCCACTTACACTCCCACATTTTGTCTTGTTCCTTCAATGCCTCCAAAATTTCAGAGTTTAAGAAAGGACGCCTCGATAGCTTAACTGGCTAAAGCACTCAGCCAGGCATTGAGAGATCCCAGTTCAAATCCCGGTCAAGGAAACTGAATTTTACACTCTGAAATTGTTTCATTATAATGCACATTTAGGGATGACTCCATTAAAAGTTACCATAGTGGCATCTCTTGCAGTTTGTTGGGATAAGCATTATCACATTTATCATTTCCTCACGCTTCCCCCTGATTTAAATATAGAATTGCTGACCACACCCTGACCTTGACCCTGAAAACATATCTTCATGTGGACTTGGGACTCTAGCCTAAGTCTTCTTAGATTTTCATGGAGTCAAGGAACTGCAGGCAATTGCACACAATTCCTTGGCTCAATTAAAATCTAAGAAGACTGTGGCATGTGAATGAATTCCACACTTTCCATGGATTGATCATACATACACATACCTGGAGTATGTTCGTGATCATACGTTTTTGTAACCCGTATATATGCACTTTACTTTTTACAATTACATAGCTAATAGTGGTATTTAGGGGAGGCAACCGACAGCTGAGGTCATTTGCGCCATAGGGGAAGGACAGGAAAGGATGAAGGGTGGAGAGAAACCCAGCGTCGGCATTAGCCTACTCTTTACAAAAGGCACCAAGGGGTCCACAGCTTAACGTCCGATCCGACAGATGGCGTACTCACCCAAAGTGCCCTCCACAAAGGAGCCTCAAGTAGGGATCGAGATACCTCTGCAAAATATTCAACACGGCTGGGATTTGAACCCAGGCCCTCTGGGTGGGAATTACATAGCTCTTTCACTAACCTTTATAATAAGTTAAATATTCCTACTTCATCAATAGGACTGTCACCACTAATTGCCTTACTTTCCAATTCAGATATTTCCACCAGCACTATAATTGACTTCTCCACTGGTAGATGGTTCCATTTCATTTGACCCTCAAAACTTTGTGGATTTCTCAAGGATGCTCTCACAAGACAAACTCAGCCTGCTTCACTACCCCACACTTGGCTCGCTGGCATACACACGCTCTGTTTGTCACTCAAACATACATAAGCCGGAGTGTAGCACCCATTCTTCAGATTTTAAAATCCAGTTGCCCTATTTTAATATATCAGTTATTTTTTAGTACACATTATTGTAAATGGTACTCTATCATTTGAGAAAGGTATTGAATGGGATCAAACAATATTGCTACACATATACTCCATGATATCAGGCTTGACTTGGTAGAAATTCACCTTGAGGAACAAAGAATACATATAAGGTATTTTCCCACATACTTTTCACTTCAGGCACGGCCAGTTTTAACGCATAGGTGCCAACTTTGAGTACAAACATTTCCATTCACATATGCAGACTATATACGCTAGAAGGTTATAGAGGAGGCTGGGGGGGAGGTAAAGGAAGTGACGGAGGAAGGTTAGCGGAGTTGGTAAGATGAGGGAAGGAGTGGAAGTAGAAGTGCCCAGCATTTTTCCAAGGTCAGCAATTAGCGGGAATGTTGGGAGGGGGGAGGGGTAGAGAGAGGGCACAGTAGGGGGTTGGGTCAGAAAAGAGAAGGTTTAGCCCCATCACTGAACATGCGTACTATGGACCAGACACAAAATCGAGTTCAACCAGACTAATGCACTGGCGAGAGAAAATCTTGACTTCCAACGACTGATCAGCCAAGCAAAACATTTTTTACAAGGCAAATAATTTTTACAAACATTGTAAAAATCACTTGCCTCGACTGGGATTCAAACCAGGATCCCAGTGAACGCATATAATTTTTACACTTTGAAATTGTTGAAATGATATGACACTGGATTCTTATCCTTGTCCACAGGGCAAGACTGACTAGGGCACTAGCAAGACCAGGGCACTTAATATCTCATCGTATAATATTTTGTTTAGTATTTAAAAGAGAAAAAAATCATTGGTAGAAACTAATGAATTGTACAAACCAGATTGTTAAGAGATGAACAAATTTTTAAAAATTAATCCCACCACTAAATGAAAACCAATTTCCAAATGAAAGTAATAGATGAGCAGCAGTACATGCTAGACTTAAGTGTACCTTCTTGTTGAAAGACCAAATTTTGTCCCACTCCATGACAACGACGGAGCGCGAAGATCCCTGGGCAATGATGAACTGCTTGAGGCCTTCCACCGTCATGCCCCGACGCAATATCCCACGAACGGTTGGAAACCGTGGATCATCCCTGAAACAACAAACACTAATTACTCAAGAACAGAAAAGGAGGCCAAACAACTATTTGCAAAACATTTTAACTTTTATTCAGTCCATTTGGAGGGAGAATCTCACCAGCCATCAACTAATCCTTCATCGACAAACCAAGTAAGCTTCCTTTTGGACAGAACAGTGTTGGTCATGTTGAGTCTGCTGTATTCCCAAATATAGGGCTTCCGAAGACCTAGAGCATCGATGAACCAGTAGAACTGTTCATCCCGGTCGTGGTATTCCATTGTTCTCAAGGCATGAGTGACACCTTCAATGCTGTCAACAATGGGGCAAGCAAAATCATATGTCGGGTACACCCTGGAAGAAAGAAGTGGTATAAAATGAACAAACAATAGGCAGATGAAGATTCCGTCAGATCAGGGTTAGTTCCTATTCCAATTGAAAAAGCAAGGCAATTGTGTGCGAGGACTAGAGAGCAAGTTTAATTTTGCAAGCGGCTGAAGTAATACACAGTGTTATCGATACAGAGGAACGAGAGGAGGGCAATTTGTAACTCTGAAAAACACTTAACATGAAATGCATGGTGTCTATACAAGAGTTTTGTGCTTACCAAACTTCATGCTATCGT
The DNA here is from genome assembly GCF_022747635.1 of Hetaerina americana. NCBI lineage: Eukaryota > Metazoa > Arthropoda > Insecta > Odonata > Calopterygidae > Hetaerina > Hetaerina americana. The sequence goes on along the minus strand of NW_027287205.1, from coordinate 90,224,832 downwards.
ATTATTTCCATCCTGAATGTTTGTGCCCCTTTGAGTTAGATAAAACCATGGTAAGAACCCATATTATATCTTCTATTGGCAACTAAAATACATCCATAATAAGTAAGCACAATATTTTCACGACTCAATTAGCTCGCCAAAGTCACAACGTAATTTTAACAGTAACATTTATTTCACACATTTATGTATTGGGATTGATAAAAGGGTCATTCCACCATCTCTTATTTCACTTATTAACAGAAAAGATAGTCCTGAAAGGCATTGTTAATTATTTCATGCACCACAATTGTTCCAAATTATCAACCATTTCAACCAATTCGTCCTCATAGTCCCAACTTCCCAAAAATTGGTGCAAACATTTTAACAAGAATTCCAAATGAGCAACTAGAGTTCATTGTTTCAATACTGGATGAATATTGCCGGAGTATATTAACTTCCAGTAGTGCCTTCCTAAGTGCACGGTTTTGAGTGATACCTTGATTACATGAGAAATTGAGAAACAATTTTTGTATTTGGTGGAAAAAAATCAGTTTAAGTGAGTTTACCTTTCCGCTTTGGGACATGTAAGGCTGTTGTCAACGATTAAAGCACGCTTTTCCACTTTGGCTGTGAAAAACACTTGTCCAACACCTACATATACCCAGTCTGAAAAAATGCTTCCACCCTTCTTTTGTGTAAAATTACTAACCACACCATTTTACTTGGTGTACACTGCACCGGCAATTTTTCTACAATTTTAAAGCATCAAGGATGAATAACTTTTCAGAGCCCTCATCACCAGCAATCATTACAGGAATGTGGTCTTAAGGTTATTTCCCACCACAGCAATGCTCATTTTTACATTCTTAAGTCTTTCTTGCGAGGCAGCAACAAAAATGTGCTTCATCAGTATTAAAAATGCTCTAGGGCATTTAACTCATACGTACACTTCATTGACAATTTGAAAATTGCAGATCACATAGCAGAATATTTTAACAAATTAAACAGGTTATCCTGGGATTTTGTAGAAACATTGTATGAGCAGGAGGTAGCTATGGCATTTAAAAAACCATAAACACAGTAATCAACCCGAAGGTCGGTTTAGTAGGTGATGGTAGAGTTCACCCAGTACACTAAGCCCTATACAGCATGTGAAATTCACACATCAGGGTAGTAAGGGGGGCCAGTTCCTTTCCTTGTGCCGGTTATGGTTTCCCAGGAAGACCTGGTACCCAAAAAATCACTTCAGCTTGGGTGGAGCTGCAGGTGCCCAGAGCGCCTTGCCCGGGAATCGAACCCAGGACCCTTCGGTCAGTAGTCCAACGCTTTACCCACTGGACTACTGTGACCCACACTGTGTCATTTATGCATTGCAATAACACCTCATATGGCACACATGTTGGAATCATGACGGAATGAAATTAACATCTGACCCAAACAAGCTGAAGCGTGAAAAACGCAAGAACACGGAGACTGACAACTGGGATCATATGCACTGCCTCAGTTAAACAAGACTCCTGAATAATATAAATCATTGCAACTTACTTTCTCAATTCAAAACTATATTGAATCAAATATAATTATAGTCTCTACAAACAATTTTGAAGATGTGAAACTATTTGCACTCGATGAACTGTGAGGTATCTCAGACTCTCATGCGCTAAGTTTTCCTCAATTACCTGGGAACGTTAATTTTATCCTGCCTGCTAATGGAAAGACAAGATCAAAGAAAGAACATGATCAATTGAAGAAAAAATAAAAATATTTGAAACAAGCTGACTATCATGATGGAACCCATACTGATCTGGCAAAATGCTTAAGTCTGCCGGCCTCTACATTGAATTCCATAGAAAAAATCATGATTAAATTCTGAAACATGCAAACCAGCGTGGACATTCGTCTAACATGAGAAAATATGCCAAGAATTCCAAGAATGAAGAGTTACTGAAGGAGTGAGAAGTACTTAAGTGCTAGATTGTCAATTCCTGTAGATGGCATCATTGTAAGAGATTAAGTATTGCAAATGGCCACAAGATTGGGAATCAAAGACTTCACAGCATCTGATGATGGTTGGTTGCATACGTTTAAAAATATTCTTTCAGAGGCTTTCATGGCATGGATTAGATGAGCTCTGCACACTTCCAGGGTTTTCACCACGCACGTTGTCAGTGCAAGTCAACATATTTTAAATAATTACAATATCTCATTGCTATACTCAAAAACACTTCACTCTTTATTTTCCCATCAAATAAAAAAATAAAAACTACCAGACAAAATGAAATTGTTTGAAGCAAACATGAAGAGAAGTGAAATTCTAAAAAAATTGTAAGGAAAATCATGACCATTATTTTGAATTTGCTGTACTTCTATTAGTTTTACGCACAAAAAAAACGAATTATTTTTAAATTCAATGAATATCAATTTTTAGAAATCATTTGGAGAATGGTATACTCTGAAACATGGAGCGGGACACCGATATTTTGTTTCCCTCCTATTCCCTGCTTCTTACCACATCGTTTTCAGGGACACTTTTTGGTCGTCGGAGGGAAAGCATCAGGAAAATGTCTAATTGGTAAGGCTTTGGAGATTTAGATGGCCTTCCTTGGACTACTTGGGTATCTTTTCCATACTTCGCTATCAATAATTCAGGAAGCAGGATTAGAAATTCTTTCCCAGTTTCCCCTTATTCTTTATATAAATGGCATTGAAGCATTGCACAGCCATGTCCATCAAGTGCCGAAATATATTATGAGAGTATTTCTTCGGTTGATTTCTCGCAAATTTGTACATGTTCATGAGTCCATCGCTTCTATCAACCCCACCAATATTCTAATTGTAGTCTTGTGCCACAATTAAGGACAACCTAGCCAGCCAAAGATATCCAAATCAGTTACCCCACTCATAGTGCGTAACCGTGCAAACCACCATCTGCGAAAGATTACCAGGTTAGAGAATCAATTATTACTTCAGGAGAAAACGCACTACGCTAGGTAGAGAAGAGGGTGAAATAAAATGAAATTTCGTGCGGCTCGGGCCATCGAGGTAACAAAATTTTCCAAGCCTAGGAAAGAGGCAGCATTTGTATGAAAGTAAAAGATTTCTAAATAACATGGTCTTCAATTGTTCCAGGCTCAACTTTGTGGAAGTTCATGCTCATTAAATGAAGGACCCAATGTATATTTACACTGATCTCTACTTTCGGTAAGAGACTAGTTTCAACGCTTAGGCGTCATCATCAGGTACTTAATGATGACACCTAAGCGTTGAAACTAGTTGTAGGTAAATAAAGAGCAGTGGAAAGATACTTTGTGTTCTTCATTCCATGAACACTGTCTTAACTAAAACACAAACGCAAGAAAATAATACATGTAGCAAAGCCTTAAGTGGTTTGTGCAACAGATTTAGATCCAGTAAAGATAAAAAAGTATGAACTGAAAAATACTGAGTGTGGAGAAAATTCTTTCAAATAGCAAAGCCTTCAATAAAATACGTAGAGCAGATGGAAAATGAAAAATACTTTTGCATGAAAATCGGAGAAAATAAAGATTTAAAAAAATACGACAAGGGGCAATGAGAATGCAACCCGCAAGACAGCCGCGACATAGCTTTGCGAAAAGATTCGTAGGTACACAAAAAAATGTCCGAAGTTCCATCTACCGGGCAGAAAGTGAACTCATTGGATAAATCTACGAGTGGCAGCAGTTGCGTGATGGAATATCACGGCATACCCATCGCAAATGAACATAAAATCGGTGTGACGTATATCCACGGCATACCCGCCCAAGGGATAATTTCCACCTCATACCCAGATCAGTGGTTATGAGATGAAATAACTGTAACAGTAGCATATCTGTATAAAATATAATGCAATTAGAAAGACATGCTTCCTGACCAATTTATTTTTGGCGACTCTTCCTTAAACTAATGTGTACCTAGGCATGCAAATATTTGGATTTTGTAAATTTTCATTACATAACGCGCATTGCCATTTTTTCGATCATCTGAACATTTTTGAACAGATATCGCGCGCGTTATCGATGCGAAAATATGGTATTTGCATTTTCCTGAATTTTACAATATTGTTCGGGGGGGCCCGTAAAAGTGTAAAGAAGAGGATTTTACTGTATATTGCATAAAAGGGTGTTTTTACACATTCATTAATCATATTCCTCATTTCCCTCACCAAATTTTCACCATAAATATTATGCAAGGATGTCTTCAGTAGAAGGGCCTTTCATTTGATATGGGAGCCCCACTAGTCCCTTGAAGGCCCACGACATTGCAATTGGACACATATGGTAAATATACATCCTAAAATATAAGTTTTATAGCTTTTCTGGGTTATGGGAAAAGCCATAAAGCCGTCAGAACAGTAATACACTATTCTGGCCACAAGTTCAACGCATTCACTATGGCACCTGTGTCATAGTCTAAGTTCTTGTTAAGTAATCTACCGGTTATATCCATAGGTAGGCTTTTGGATGGACGTAATTACTAATTAAATAATTTGTGGCCCCTAGCAAAACACAACATCCTACTCTACATCAGGTCCCTCTTCAGCTCTGAGTACTTTCTTCCTCCCTTCATCCCGTCCAACATCCCTATCCTGTTTCTTCTCTTTCCTCATTTGCCCAACATTTTCCCCTCCATCACAGTCTTCAACATCCCAATGCCGGTCAATACCAACTTCATCCAATTCTCCTGCCCCCATAGAATTTCTCCCAAAAAACCCGTCTCTTCGACCACCATACCAAGTACTTCCTCATTTGTTTTCTTATCTGTCCATTTCACCTTCTCCATTCTTCTCCACACCCACATTTCAAAAGCCTCCAGTCTACATCTATCCTCCTGCTTCAATGACCACGTTTCTGCGCCGTACATAGCTACGCTCCATATCAAAGTTTTTACGAGTCTTTACTTAATATCCTTACTCAATGTCCCTCTTATCAACTCCCTCCTCCTTGTGAAAGCCTCTTTGCCTAGCGCAATTCTTCTCCTTACGTCCATACTACTTTGACCGTGTTGGTCCAAAACACTACCGAGATACGTAAACTGTTCTACCTGCTCTAGTTTTTGCCCTCCAACTTCAATGTTAAGCTTAGCCTTTTTATTTCTAGGAAATCGCATAACCTTTGTTTTATTAATATTGATTCTCATCCCATACCGGATGCACTGAATTTCCAATTCACTCGGCAATGCTTGCAGCCCCTTGGCTGATTGACAAACTAAAGCTTGGTCATCAGCAAATCTGATTTTATGAATTCCCCGCCCACCTTCATTCCTACCTCCAGTTCTTCCCATGCCTCTTTGATCATTTCCTCTGCATACAGGTTGAACAGCAACGGTGATAATGGGCATCCCTGCCTTACACCTCTTCCTAACACTCCCCAACCGGACTCCCCGTTCCCCACTTGCACCTGAGCAGTCTGAGACTTGTACAGGTTGCGGATTAACCTCCTTTCCCTCCAATCTATTCCCATTTTCTGCAATATACTCATTAGTTTTCCCAATTCACTTTATTAAGTGCTTTTTCGAGTTCTACGAAACAGGCAAATACCTCCTGGTTTTGTTCCATATTCCTGTCGATTAATAATCTCATTACTGCAATGGCATCACGCATACCTCTCCCCTTCCTAAACCCAAACTGATCATCCCCTAAGTAATCATTTGCCCTACTCTCTGTCCTTTTGTTTATGATCCTGAGAACAACTTTAGCTGCGTGGGATATCAAACTTATCATCCTTTAGTCCTCACATGATATAGCCTTTACCTTTTCTGGAATAGGAACTAAAACTGATCTCAAAAAGTCTTCCGGCTAGATTCCTTCCTCATAGATACTATGAATCAGCCCATATAGCCTCTTCCCCCACATTTTCCTAAATATTTATTTATTTATTTATTCAGTATAAGTCCGAAAACAGCACATTTTGGCCTTTACATCAAACTATTAATAGCAATAACAATGGTCACATTTATAAACACCCAAGCCCTAGATGGAGGGAAACTCACCCAGGCGGGAATCGAACCTGCGACCCTTGGAATGGCAGACGAGGACGTTACCCCGCCACCACCGGGGTCGGCAGTTCCGCAGGAAAGTTATCCACCCCCACGGCCTTATTTAGTTTCATCTCCCTTAATGCCCTTTCTATCTCATCGTCTAGTATGCCTGGACCTAAGCTATCTTCCTCTACGTCATGTTCCTTTTCTATGTCTAACTTTGTTGGTCTAAGCTCTTTACTATACAGTTCTTCAATATATTCCTTCCATCTCTCTTGGATCTTTCCTGCGTCAACTATTATCTTACCCGCCTTATAGCATAGATCTCCCTTTCTTACTTCCCGATAAGGATTTAACTTTGCTGTACAGTGCACTGATTTCACCCTTCCTCTGCGAACTTTCCATATCCTCGCACTGCGTCTTCCACCATGCTTCTTTTGCTTTATTTGTTGCCCGCCCCAATTTATTGTTCAATTCTTTGTACTTCATTTTGCCTAATTGTGTATTTATATTCTTCCATTTTCTCCGCTCATCCATCTTTGTAATTATCTCATCCGTGATCCATGGTTTCCTAGCCCTTTTAGCATTTACGGTTACAATAGTGTCTTTTGCGGCTTTAGACAACCCTTTCTTGATACTTTCCCATTTTTCTTCGATAGTACTTAGCTCTTTATCATCCTCCATGATTTTCTCTACCGCCTGTTTGTATTCCTTCCTTTCCAAACCATTTAATGCTTCTACATTCCATTTTCTAACTCGCCACCCCTGCCTTATCTTTTTGAAACGTACACTACATTTCATAGCAACTAAATTGTGGTCAGAGTCCGCATCCGCTCCCGCGAAGCTGTGCGAATTTATCACACTGTTCCTAAACCTGTGTCTAACCAGGATATAATCTAGCTGATACCTTTCCGAGTCACCTGGCATTTTCCATGTATACCTGCGTCTTTTGTGGTGTCTAAACCAAGTGTTGGTGATGCCTAACCCCTGTCTCTTTCAGAACTCAACTGCTTTCTACCCGCGGTCATTCCTCGTGCCTAAACCGTAGTCCCCCACCTCATCACCATTTCTTCTTTGACCTACCATCGCATTCCAATGCCCCATCACTATCAAATGTCTTCCTGCAGCATCACACTTGATTATTCCCTCTAACTGTTCCTATATCCTATCGACCTTTTCCTACGTATGGTTGCTCGGTGGCATGTATACCTGAATAATAACCAAGTTCATCGGTTCTGCTTTTATCTCCACTAGCAATAATCTATCCGTTACTTGCTCTATGTTGACTACGCTTCTTCCTACCTCTTCATTTAATATTATGGCAATCCCTCGTTGGCTCTCGTCCCCGCCACTGTATATTATTCTATACTTATCACTTCAATAATTCCCGCTATCTTTCCATCTCACCTCGCATAGACCTAAAATATCTATTTTTCCCCTTTCCATCTCTCGCTTAACATTCTCTAATTTCCCTGTCCTCATCATTGTCCTAACATTCCACGTTCCTATTCTAACTAATGTGGTCTTCTTCTCCTGCGTCTTCTGTCCTGCTGCTGCCGGTTTTCCCTTGCAAGGATTTCATGGGATGACGACCGCGGAAGCCTTGCCTCCCCCGATGCCGGGCACGACACACGGCTGATTGGGCCGAGCCCCATAGTTGCCAGGACTCAAAATATCTCTATAGTCCATCATATTTTTCTTGGGAATGAGAATTAAGTTGGTTTCCCGTTGCCTTCCTCAATAGTGTTTTTAACGTGACACCATCACTTACTGGCCGCCCCACTGGGGTCAGATGCCATTGCAGCCGCCTCACTGAGGAACAGACGCTGCGTGGACTACCTTTCGTCTGGCTCCTGACCTCCAACCTATCTGGCATGGGTGACCCGACCAGGAGAAATTATTATTACTCCCGCCAGCACAGCTCTAGGGGTCATCGGAACGCACAAGCCCTTCCACCACGTCAAGGTTGTAGTCCGGGGAGGGAATAGTCGAAGTGTGGAGGGCTAATTAAAAAGCTGCAAAACGATGTTTCACTATAGACCTACTTGTACTTGTCTCCGGTCCTCGGGTGGATTTCTGCCTTACAGCGGTAGATTGTTGGATCCCTCATGCATCCATTCACAGACTGCATGTCAATTTTGGCGCGCACACAACAACTTTGCCCGGCTGAAGTTCCACTCTTCATCTCTCTCCACATGCGCAAGTTCTCTTCCACAGCTGTAATACGCAATGATGCAACAATTAAACATTTTCTTGTAGAATTAGAAGAACTTAAAAATGGGCAAAATTCAGGATATCTAGTCACAGCAAACATTTGGGAATCTACTTTGCCTTAAGCAAAGCCTTTGATATGGTAGATTACAAAATATAACCAACAAATGTCAGTTGCTCAGCATAAGAGGAGTTGCTCTGAGTTGGCTAAGGACATGCTTATCTAACTGACAACAGAAAGTTGTTTTCCACAAAGATGAGAATATTTTTCTCTCATTTCCACTCCTGGTGACCAAAGGAGTACCTCAGGAGTCTGTGCTTGGCCCAATACGATCTAACCTTAAATTTCATGGTTAACTGCAGTAAATGCACAATGCATTCTGAGGATGTGAGCATCATGAATTCCTTCAATTCATTGAATAACTTTCTGGATTCCGGTTAACTAGGGATAGAGTCAATGTATGACTGGTATAACAGTAACAGCATGGTCCTTAACAACAATGCCAAAACACAAATGACGTTCATTTTCCCAAGGCAGTGTGTAACTAAAAATTTGGACTTTAAACCACCTTGGGCACTCCGGAGGGTGTCTTTTAGAGTCAAAACTTCATCCATAAGTGACTAAGTGCAGGAATATATTGACGGCTAACTCACAATTATTTCTGTTTTTTGACTCCACCTTCTGCTCTCTTTCCATTTTCATCGTTTCTGCATTTGTGTCATCCACATAAGCTTTGCCTTCTTTCAAAAGCTTCTCACAGTAATCAAGCATGAGATCAAAGTATGATGAAGTGTGGGTAAACATGTCCGGCTTGATCTGAAGGAGTTCCAAGTCTTCAAGTATAACCTGCAAGGAAATACATAAAATTTAATCAAGCTGTGATTTGAAATTCCTTTTTCAGGGACACCAACTCTGTGAAGGAGCCTAAACCTATTGAGGGCCTCGCGATTAAGAGAACTTATGAGAACACGAAATTAAGAACAATTACTTGAAAAAATGAGATTTACTCATTCCTTGGTCTTGGGCAGTTGGCATCAGCAACACCAAGGTGGTGATAAAAGCAAACTTGTATGAGGGTGGTACCATAAGTCCGAAGAAAAAAGTAGAAAAAAACATTTTTTTGGGCAAGTTTTTTTCTAATTTTTCAACATAATCTCCTTTCAACTCGAAACATTGGTCTAAGCGTTTTTCCAATTTTTTTAAGTCGTCTATAAAGTAGGATTTTGGAAGCTCCTCAAAATTAGCATTTGTTTGATCGATTACTTCCTCATTAGAGGTAAACCTTTGTCCACCAAGCCATTTCTTCAAGTCTTGAGACAGGAAATAGTCACTGGGGGCCAAATCTGGTGAATACGGTGGATTTTGTAATTATTGGAAATTAATTCCATAATTTTGGCCATTGCAACTGCGCAGGTGTGCACCCGTGCATTGTCTTGATGAAAGAGAATCTTTTTCTTTTTCAGATGAGGACGCTTTTCCTTGATTTCTTTGCTCAGCTGTTCCAATAATGACACATAATACTCTCCTGTTATCGTTGTTCCCTTTTTTCATGTAATCAATGAAGATGATTCCGCGAGCATCCCAAAAGACCGTGGCCATAACCTAACCGGCCAACTTTGACCGTCTTCGCTTTCTTCGGAGCCCATTCGCCTTCACAAATCCACTGTTTTGACTTTTGCTTTGTCTCTGGAGTGTAGTGGTGTATCTATGCATCACCAACAGTTATATATCGATGCAGAAACTCATCAGGATTGCAATGGAAAAGCACCAAAACAACCTCAGAGTCGACCATACCATTGAGTTTATTCTCAGCTGTGAGTAAACGCAGCGCCCATCTCACCAAGATTTTTTTCACACCCAATTATTTGTGCAAAATTGAAGCTACTGTGCCTTGTGATAGGCCTATGGCTTCCACTATTTTGCCCAATTTGAGTCGTCGATCAATTAAAATCATATCGTGGATTTTGTCAATCATTTCGGGGGTACACACTTCCACTGGGCGTCCGGATCTGCATTCATCTTTTGGGGATGTGCGACCACTTTTAGACTCATTCACCCAATTGTAAACAGTTGCAAACACAGGAGCAGGTGTGCCATGAACTTCGTCCAACTCAGCTTTGATTTCTTTCGGCACCAACCCTTTCAATTACAAGTGTTTAATCACTGCTCGAAACTCATTTCTATCCATTTTTATAGACAAATTAAAGTTGTTAACTTCAATCGATGACAGCAATGAAACTATATGACAGATACAGCTGAAACTTAAACAGCTGACTAGTTAGGAGTGTTATTTCATGGAAAAAATTTATTTTCGATACTACGAGCACCATCTCTTGGAATTTCTAAGGTCTTATTGTAACACCCTCGAATATAAATCGAACAGAAAATATTCCGAGGGGGCTAAATCTGGCGAATAGGATGCATGAGGTAGCAATTCAAACTTTAATTCATAGATTATGGCCATTGCAATAATGGATTTGTGAGCTGGTGCGTTGTCTTGATGAAACAACACTTTCTTCTTGGCCAAATGCGGCCGCTTTTGCTTCATTTCTTCGCTCAAACGTTGCAATAAGCTCGCATAATACTAGCCGTTGATAGTTTTTCATTTTCAAAAATTGTCAATGAAAATTATCCACATTCATTCACATTCCCAAAAAACTGATATCAATACCTTGCCTTCGTTTCAAATGGTCTTGGCCTTCTTTGGAGCCGGTTCTCCCTTTTCAATCCATTGTTTTGATTGATCTTTTGTCTCGAAAGTGAAGTAATGGACCCATGTTTCATCCATGGTTACCAAACGGCAAAAAATTCTGCTTTGTTGCCGTGAAACTTTGCTAAACACTCAATTGAAACATCTTCACGACACTGGTTTTGCTCGAGTGTGAGCAAATGCGGCACCCATCTCGCACACAGCTTTTTCATGCCCAAATTTTCACTTAATATGTGATGCAATGCATATTTTGAAATGCCTACTATGTCTGCTAGCAGGTGCACTTTCAGTCAATGATCATCCAATATCACTTTGTGGATTTTCTTCACCGTTTAGGGAGTCGTCACTACATTTGGTTGACCAATACTTTTAAACTCTGCTATCAATATTTTACACTTGTAAATGAAGGAGCAGACTCGACCAGAGTAGAATCCAGTTCAGCTTTTATATTGGTTGTGCTGAGGCCTTTCAAATAATAGTATTGTAACGCATAACAATGATCAATTTTCTCCATTTTCACAAATTCATTGAAAACGTTCACTACTGACGGCTACCAAACAAATACTAAACAATGTAGTGTTTCCAAACTTGAAACACACACTCAATAGAATGCACACTTTCTAATACAGTGATATTTGTGAAACAACTACCGCCATCTCTAGGTCAGGCCGGATACTTCTTGGCCTTCCCATGTATGTAGAACGAAAAATACATTGGAAAGTTTGTTAATGCTAGTGATAGCTCAGGGAAGCTGAAACACACAGCAAGGTACTTCTTTAATAAAGTGAAGTTATTTACTCTTCAAAGAAGATTATAATGGCTAATAAAATGCCAATTAGTACTAGTAATGATAATATTGATATAACAAATTGGGAACAACACATTAAAAACTTTGTACGATGAATTGGAAGTTACCTTCCTATTGCTAAGCCATCTCCTATTCCTCAACTGTGAATGTCGGCTACAACTAACTCTTGGCGCAATGAAGACTCCATCAGCATTTAGAAAAGGCTCTAGCCTCAATTTAAGCCCCTTTTTCAATTTCAAAATGGACAGGGGCAATTCCACTTCACTCATAGCAACAAAATGGCCATCCCCCTTAAGTATGGAGACCATGGAAGTGACCCACAGTGACATTCAATGGTGCTGCATGACCATTTTGACCCATCAACATTTCAATCCTAAGATTTGTTTACTGCAGCCATCCATTCTTCTCTATTCAGTACAGCTCTGACCACGTGGAACCCTTAATAATGGACATACATGAGACAATGGGAAACATGCCTTATTCCATGAACAACCTAAATTCACAACTAGGATTGGGAATGCCTGATAAGCAGCCTGCTTGTAATACAATAATTATTATTGCAATGTGCATCCTTAATTGGTTTTGATTCCTGCTCTGCATGACCCCGTTTGATTGGCAATTTGACCCGAGTCACACATCTGGTTTCACATCTGCTGTGAATGAACTTATTCCTCCAATTTCAAGCGGGAAATTGGAAGATAATATAGAGCATTCTAATGCAATCTACCTTCTCAAAATCGACTTTTTCCTTGGCTGGATTGGTGTCATCAAATCTCATAATCAGCTTCCCTTTGAACGCCTCTTGATAATACTGATTCAACAGGGCCGCCTTTGCATGACCAATGTGCAGGTACCTTGAAGAGAGATGGGAGAAAATCCTGGCTTCAATTTCCATGCATACACATTATCCTGCAAGTTAGCACCCTCGGGAGAGGAAGAAAGAACACAAGTACCCATCACCAACATTAGTACAAAGAGTTCGAATGATTCATTTACAAAAATATTAATTACGCACACAATACAAAAATTAAAAGGGTAAATATGACGGACGCTACTAGATTTCTATGATAAAAATGACCAAAATTGGACCATGAAGAAAAAACAATGCATTTTGAAACACTGAAGGTGAATACTCTCAGTCAACCCAGAAGGGTGGGAGCAATTTGCCATCCACCCATGTTTATTGAACCAACAATGGTCACCCTTAAACTGTGGTCACTGGTAAGCAATCGCAAGTCACTGGGCTCATCCACATGAACTTGAGGCATTGAATCAATGTTCCCAGTGACATATATTAGGGACGCCAAGGCTCTCACCCAGCCATACTTCAAGTAGATATCCCACTTATATTAGCACTTAAGGTTTGACCGATTCCTAAATGTATTTATTTAGCATTAGTCTGAAAACAGCACATTTTGGCCTTAACATCTGACTATTATCAATGATAACAATGGCCACATTTACAAACACCTAAGCCCTAGGTGGAGGAAACCAACCCCAATGGGGATCGAGCCCACGACCCTTTGAATGGCAGACGAGGACGTTACCCTGCCTTCATCGGGGATGACTTAACAATATACACTAAAATGTGCACATTTTTCAAGTTTTTCTAGGCTTTTAAAGCGAAAATAATAATTTTTTACAGTGAAAATGTCAGTTTGTAATACTTAGAGGAGGAAACAAGGCAAAACAATTTTTTAAAAAGAGACTGACAATCACGAGAGAGAGATGTTTTGGCCTAATTCCCATATCTACTGAATTCTGTTGAGCTGGCATAGGGCGACTGCTAAAAGTTTTTCATCTTCATGATTTTTCCAGGTCAAACATCAATTTTCCCTAGTTCACTTCATATTTAATTTCACTCGCACCTCTAGAGGAAGTCTCAAGTGCACAGCACGATGGCACAGATTTTGAAAAATCCAAATGGAAGACTATGCAATACATTTATCATGATGATACTGCAGATTTGTTACATTGGACAGCAACACATCTCCTGAGGAATTCTCATCATGACTAGCAATGGCCCTAAAAATGGCAAATGGTTGAAGGATAGCAGAGGTTGCAATAAAATCAGCAATGGCTCATAGTGCCACAAATACTTTTCTGAGTGCATCTCAGAGCAACTGAAAAACAATTATAACTCAAGTAAACTAGTGCAAGTGAAAATGGGGAGTCTGGCCATCTGGAGAGGAACACAGAGCGGGGGAGATCGAGATGGTGCCGTGGCTACGTACGCACTGGCTTCCCTCCCAGAGGAGTAGTAGTATCAATGCTATTCAGTACAACCAAGCTAGTGACTGCGTGATTAATTTGAATTTATTTTATTATGTGTGACTGGTGAGCCGCTGGCACAGGGAGAAATCTCTCGCAAACCCTGACAGGGTGATATGGGCAAGGGTCAATGCTATCTAGTACACCTTAGCAAGAGTGTTTTTGTTTTCATATTTTGATTTAATTGTTTATTCTGCTCTAACCCCCTTATATCATTTTATTTTTATTTAAATTTAATAATTTATTTTTCCTCTCTAATTTCCCTCACCATATCCTTTGCCCACTATTAAGACTACCGCTAGGGTTGATCCTTCCCATAATATTCATACAGAGTGGTTAAATTGACATTTTTATTCCAAGACCACAACAAATAATCCAAAAAAGTCTTTCAGCGTGATTGATAGGAAAGAAGCTAAAGCAATGAAATCAGCTGACCAACTAACTTGTCAAACTAAATCATTCAGAGACGGAGTGTCATCAGAGAAGCTTTTTAACTTCAATCTAACTCACACTATGATAGCAACAGAGGCATAAATGACGTGGCTAGACATAGGCGATGTTTTTCCGGAGAGGGACATTATCCCAGCCACTCACCCACTGGCCTCTGGGGGGAACCTCACCACCACCTGTCCAATTTCAGCTCCAGGCAAGTCCACGAATTTCCCCTCTTCCTTGCTGACCTGGGAGCCACGGCTCGACTGGTTCTCTTGGGTCATTTTGGCTGATGCAGGCAGATCATTGACAACTGCTTGCACAGACTCCAAAGAGCCCAAGTAATTGAACCAACGAAAAACGTTAGAGGGTGCACTTCCCTTCTGCACCAGTGCTCTCCAGGATTTGCTCGCTGCATAAGGAGAAATGGAATGCACAAGTTACCCAATTATCTCATAAACATATACAAAAGCATTTTGCATCAACATTTACATACAACACATCGATTTAACATAAAGGAAAGGGAGGGTACAGCATACCCTCTAAGCATGTGAAAGGAGTCACGGGAATATACGAGGTTGGGGAGAGGGGAGGTTCGTTAAGTGTAAAATCCACAGAAATCAAACTAAAGATTGGTTTCAAAGAATAGAGGGTAAAAATATCACCCCATTCATCAGCACTACACAGCACGCATGATATCCACACACAGACTGAGAAGTAATAAGGGGTTGACACACTGAAGTCACTTAGGTGTACTGAAAGAACCTAGAGACATCAGTCAGCCTAAAGAGAACCTTCATAGCAGCTACATTGCTCCTTTCCAGGGAAAACGCTCCACTTCTGCTTGGAAACGAGCATTTCCATATCCAAAGGCAATAGTACTGAGAATTCAGGCTTTCATGACTAGTCACATCTTAAAAAATCATTATTTATTATCATCATTTTTATAGTTATAGCCAACCACTCACTTTAATATTTTGGAGGTCCCAGCCACCTTCATCAGGGTACGAGGAGTCACTAATGGGAAGATAGGAAGCGAGGGAATACTGGAGGGGGGAAGGTTTAAATAGAGGGACATATGTAATTGGGATAGGTTGTGGAGAGGGAGGCGTCAGGTAATGGGAACAATTTAGACCAGGGGGTGTGGAAGGATTTAAAAGGATAGATACCAGCTAAATCTAGAGTCAGTAATTGGATGGGTGTGGCTGTTGGCAGGAGGGGGGCAATAATGGATACTTTGTAGCGTTTGTTGAAATTATGCTCGTGGGAAGCTGGGTGTTTGGGAAATGGGAGACAGAGAGGCGGATGGGGAGGATGCTCTGTATTAGTGAGATGGCTTCCCTTCCGCAACAACGCCTCCTCAAATATCTCCCATCCCACTCGGCTTCTTTGCGCATTTCTAAAAATATCATTTACCTTCTACGATGTACAATCTTTTAAGTTTTTTTATATTGGCCAATGCAACACACCCCTCAATATTAGAATCAACAACCACAGAGCATCTTGTAACCCATCCTCAAACATTCCCCTCCCCAATTCCCAGCTACACTCAGCAAGATATTCGACTATGCATGTACACATAAGCCATCAAACCATAAACGCAGTAATCAACTCGATGGTGAGTTTGGTAGGTGATGGTAGAGTTCACCCAGTACTCAGCGTTACACAGCCTGTGACATTCACAAATCAGGGCACTTCAGTTGGTGCTTAGCATGCGTTGCGCTACCATCTTAGAATCACTAGTGGTCAGTCACACATTTTTCTTAACTTGTGTTCAGATGTATTATTAGTGATATATTATGCTTAGTTTAGTAATATTTTGAGCACAGTTTTGAAAATGTCCCCAAAGAAAAATCTACAAGAAGAAAGAGCCCATAAGAGAATAAAAATAACCGTAGAAATGAAAAGTAGAATCGAGAACAAGGTGTGAGCGCGGCTGATCTAATACGCACGTCAACAATCAGTCAACACTCAACAGTTTTCGTTTTCTTCAATAACGTGTTTACGGATTTGGATTATGGATGCAACAGGCACATATCCTCAACGACGTTGAAAGGTTGCTTCTCATATGGATAAAGGAAAAGCTTTTGCAGGGTGACACTATGAACGAGAATATCATCTGCGAGAAGGGGAAAGTGATTTTCACCAATCTTGTTAGAAGATGTCAGGATCATCAAAGTCAGAAGAAGTATTTCAGGGGAGACATGCATAGCTTGAGAAGTTTACAAGAAGAACCGCAATCTGCCGCATTGTGGTGAAGCCTCAAGCTCTGACTCAAAGGCAGCAGAGAACTTTATTGGGGACTTCAAGAAACTCGTAGATTTTTAGGGTTACTGGCTCAAAGAGGTTTTTAATTGTGATGAGACGGGTCTCTTACAGGAGAAGATGCCGAAGCAAACCTGTAATTCCACACCTAACAAAAGAAAAGAAGGCATAGCCCAGCCACAAGCCAATGAAAGTTAATCTCACACTGCTATTTTGTGCCAATGCAAGCAGCGATCTGAAAATTAAATGCTGCTTATTTACCATTCAGAGAAGCCTTCAAGAGGCCTTTAGCCCAAAACAGCAGGCTAAATGTGATGTGGAGATCACGGGAAAATGTTGCATCATACCATGCACACGAGGCATTGCCCTAATGACGTTGTGCCTGTTGCATGCTGTTAAGTAATTTAACGATGATTCTCAGTTGCATTTTCACCAAATTTTGAAGTGTTGGCAAAAACAAATGACTCTAGACAGCTTTTCAGTAAAAATGAATTAGGTACGTTCCATAAATAATAAGCCATTTATTTTGATTCTTTTTTTATTTATATAGATATTCTTTTTAAAAAATATATGTTTGAAATGCTCTGCTTTCTTTAAAGCTATTCTTAACACAAAATCAAAAGTTGTAAATTTTATTTACTAGTAATTTTTCCATTTAAGTTTTTTTTAATATTCACACTTTTTCATTATTGTTTCCATTGCATTCACTAGCACTGAGAATGCCATATTTTCCTATAAGAGGAGCAAAACACATTAACTATGGAACAAATAAGTTTAACTATCCATACCACATTATTCTAATCAGTATTTATTTATTATTTATCATGAATTAGTCCGAAAACTGCGATTGGCCTTTACATTGGACTTAAAACAATGATATAACACTATTATAACTACATACACCCAAGCCCTAGGTGGTGGAAAAACCACCTCAGCAGGAATCGAATCTGTGACCTCTGGTTTGGCAGGCGAGGACGTTACCCTGCCACCACTGGGGTCAGCAAATCAACATCCTTCATATGAATCTACATCCAGCATCCTTTGTCAATATTAGTATTTTGCCAATCATTTATTTTTTCATTGCTACGACATTAGTTTAGCTTTTTGAGGAAAATACTTTCTACTATTCACTTTATGACAGTAAGGTGTTCTTGTAAAACTATACTTTCACCATCATAAAATGGTAAGTACTGTTCCACTGGTAACAAACATACTTCATTCACAAGGCATTAAAAAGGAGAGTTTCCATACCACGACCATATTTCCAAGTATATTTCGGTTATCCAAGAGTTTTTCCATCATTCATACTTTGCTGCGCATCCAATAGCCCACAGATAATATCAAGAGTTTATCGCACTCTCATATATTTCAAATAATTGCAAGGAATGACACCATAATTACTACTACACTGACATGAACCTCTGACTGAGGTTTTCTCGCACATACACAAGGCATTATAAGTTTGCAAAGATGTTCCGGGGTGGCACAGACCATGGTGCACCACACATGGGACACATCCAGGCAATTGCAATCCACTTCTCCTGATCAAATCTATTGAAATACTCCAAGCATCTGTCCATGTGGCCCGAGTCACATTTAAATGTGGATGTGGCTTCTTTCATACATTTTTTCAGTATGGCTGCACTTTGTGGCATTCCTGTGGATGGGCAAAGGTGTCAGAGTAAACACTTGAGAACAGGGTGATGTTCTTACGGTCCTGGCAGTCAGCACCAACCGAGTTGTGGATCATGTTCAATGGTCTTACATGGGATCCGTGGACCACTAAGTCAAATAAAGCACCACGATCTAAGATTGGATATGCAAAAGTTGAGGGACATAACAGCACCATGGTGTTCTACACCCCACTCCTCTTGTTGAGTGGGTATGTGCAAGTTGAGGGACAGAACAGCACCATGGTGTTCTACACCCCACTCCTCTTGTTGAGTGGGTATGTGCAAGTTGAGGGACAGAACAGCACCATGGTGTTCTACACCCCACTCCTCTTGTTGAGTGGGTATGTGCAAGTTGAGGGACATAACAGCACCATGGTGTTGTACACCCCACTCCTCTTGTTGAGTGGGATATTAGAATGCTTCCTGAATCCGCATCATCTTCAACCGGTGGATGTCCTTGTTGTTGCAGCCATTGGTCTCTCTCTCTCTCTCAGCATTGCCGTTCTTTTCAGTTCATTGTATGCTCTTACTTTCATGGCACTCTTCATATCATATATAAATTCCTTTATTGGCCTTCCTCTTTCCTTTTCCTATTATTTTCCCCTACTTTATATTTTCCATAAAGTTGTCATGTCTCAGAACATGTCCAACGAATTGAATTTTCCTTTTCTCAATCTCTTTTATTGAATTCCTTTCCTCTTTAATTTCTCTCGATACTTCTATGCTGCTTTTCTCGTCCGTCCATTTTGTCCTGGTTATTCTTCTCCAAATCCACATTTCCATTGCTACCAACTGAGCATTTTCCCACTTTCTCAGTGTCCAAGTTTAGCATACATATAATAATGTACATAAAAGATGCTATATATTCTCCTGCAATTTGATGCATTCCATACCCTTTGACTCATAACCAAATAAAGATATTTTCACCTAACTGATCTTACCATATAATGTTCCCCAGATTCCAAAGTCAGCAATGGTTAATTTTGCACCAACTAAGAATGTAACTGGTCCTAAGGCCTTATCCAAGTACAATATTGCTTCATTAAAATCTTTGGGGCAAGCCAAATTAACCTGGCTAAAGGTAAGCCAGTGGTCAACCTGTAAAAGATGAACAATTCATTAATAGCATTCCGTCTACTTCCCAGGGTTGACAATTTTAAAGCTGTGCATTTCAAGCCCAAATTACTTCATTGGTTTTTCTAAGGAATGATGGGGACAAATATAATAATATGATGGGTAGAGAACAAAGAAACATGCAGCTCATTACATTTCAGGTTCATTTAAAATAAAATGTATTCAAACAATGAGAATTTACGCAAATTTCCATGCAAAAAATGAAAACAACTTAAGTGTTTGGGCAATAACCTTTTTAAATTACCACAAGGTCTCTTCTGAGGTTGATACATTTCATCCAGTACTCCACAAATTTTTTTATCACTTGTAAATAATTTGACTGTTCACTCTACGCAAATTAGGAATTTGTTTCAGATATAACCTCCTAATTTGAATAATATGTCTTTCCCGCCAGTTGGTTATTGCATTGGGGAATTGGGCGTACATAGAGAGACGATATGAAATCCCAACTCAAACAATTTAGCAGCCACAACTGAGGAGAAGTGAAAGCAGCTGTGCTGTCACCATAAAAATTTTTTTGCAGACCAAACATGGATTTTTTTCATGCAGCTTGGTTTTCAAATGGTCTAACAGGTAATGCCACCCAAGCACTAGTAATACCTAACTAGCACCCTTTCCAATTATTAAAAAATATGCCAATCTCAACAAAACAATCACAATGACATTGTCAGCCGAGGAAAAGGCCTAGTCTTCTTTGAATCAGACTTATCAATGGCAACCCATTGTTTGGACTGCTCCTTGGCTTCAGGCATGAGGTGGTGAATAAATACTTTACTCACAGAGATAAAACCAGCTGCTCTTTTGAACTTCCTGAAAGTTATGGATTGCAAAAATATTTTAACTAAGCCTTCTCTACTGAACATGGGTAAACAGCACTTCAACTGTTAGCAGTGAGATTCCCATACATAATAGGATTATCTTGGGAGTGTTATGGTGAAGCAAGGCAGAAAGAAGGTAGCAAGATGAACTGCATCACAGAAGGAAGATTTCACAAAAAGGAGGGAATTGATGACAGGGATGTTGAGTAAGGATGTTAAGAATATGCTCATTAAATCTTCGATATTGAGCGTGGTTTCGTAGAGTATGGAAACGTGGTCACTGAAGGAGGATGGACGTAGATTGGAGGATTTTGAAATGTGGGTGAGGAGATGGATGGAGAAGGTGAAATGGACCGAAAGGAAAACAAATGAGGAAGGTAAGGTGAGAGAAGAGGAGAGGGGATTGCTGGGAGAAATCATACCGGGGCAGGAAAAATGGACAAAGGGCATTTTGATTGGCGATGGTATGTCGAAGACTATGATGGAGGGGATGATGTTGGGCAAATAAGGAAGGGGCAGGAATAGAATAGCCTAATCAAGAAGAAGAGAGAAAGAAGTATGTAGAACTAAGGAAAGGGTTATTGTAATGTCAGGTTTTGTGTTTTGTCAGGATAGAAAAAAAATGTGTTCGTGTTCAGCAGTGTTAATTCAAAACCGAGCTAAAATGGAAGACAATAATAAACACTAAGTAATGTACTCAGTACCCAGAGTAATAATTTTCCCAGCTCTCCATCCTTTTGTTGATGATCCTAAGAACCACTTTCACTGCGTGTAAAATCTAACTTGTTCAGTACTCTTCATAGCTGCTTTTCTCTATTTTGGGATGGGAACTAACACTGAACTGACAAAATCTTTCAGCCAAATTCCTCTCAAATAAGGGCTACAAATTAGTTCAAAAAAATCTCCCTTCCACATTTTCCCAGACGCTTAAGTAGTTCTGTGGGATTACTAACCCCACATCCACATTTTGCTTCCATGCACTTTTCATTTACCAGAGTTAAGAATTCAAGGACCTACTGTATCGCCATCTATCTCTCGAACCTGTTGGCATGTTCCATAATTACACCAAAGTTTTAATCAATAAATATACTTAACATAGAAAATAATCAGTTCATTAGTGATGAGATCTACAATATAAAATTTTTATAAACTTATAGTAAAAACACTCCTGTTTTTTATTAATGAAAAGCTAATATTTTGTGTGTTTTTATCGACTTGACCCCTCCCTCACTTCTCTCCAACAGTAAAATCATAGCTTAAACAATTCTTCATTTTGCTATTTAACCTGCATTTGTTGATTTTTGATGAATTTCTGGTGATTTTTTTTCCTCCAATACCTATCCGAACATGGACATTTGACTAAATTTGAATCTACAGCCCACGTGATCTTTCCCTAAGCATATCATGGATGTAAACAGTGGTTGTACTTTGTACATACTGCGCTTGGGTCGGTGAAAACACTCACAGAAATAAAATTATGGGAAATAGAATGATAGGCATATGGCCTTGGTTGAAATTAAATTATCAGCAGCAGTATGAGGACAGCCTCTTTGGCATTTAGATCTCATTGTTTAACATTGAAATAAAAACAAAGGCAGATTCTACCACCCAAGCCCTAGCTAGAAGAAAACCCACCTATATGAGAATTGAATCCATTACATCTGGGTTGGCAGTTGTGTGGAGTAACAATAATCATTATAAAAGTTAATTGCAAATCACATATATAGCAAAAATGGGGAAAACAAAATATATATGTCAAAAGGCTTGTTAATAATGTTATTTCTTTAGTTGCATTACCTCAACTTTCTTGAACACATCCTGGCCATAAAGGTCTTGATTTGGTGCTAGGGAGGCAAAGTATCTGCTTATAGATGCGCTGGAATCAAAGTTGATGCCCATATCTACAGTTAGGGAGGTTGTCTTTCCCCACTCCACCTGGATAGGTATCGATTTTTTCACATGCTCAGCAGTTATGAGTCCACCTATAAATAAACGCAACACATCAGAGAATGCTCATTTACAAATACAATTATTATCATGCATTGAAATGAAGAATGCTACCATAATAATAGTAAAGAAGGCTCTTTACCACTTGTACAGCTGATAAAGAAATATATCTATACACATGTATACATGTGTGCATATACACATTCATACATACATATATACAGTAAATACATAACACATTAATACAGTATATATAAAGTAAATTACACTGAAATCTGCTGGAGGTTAATGCAACCAAGTGCTGTGATTCCTTTCATTTCCTTAGTGGCTCTAGCTGTAAGAGCTTAGTCCCAGCAAGTTGGAAGATCAGTGGTTTCAGCCCCAGTCAAGGAAACTTTTTTACGCTTGTGATCTGTTTGATTCCACCTCCCCCACCATTCCTATATTCCTCTTTATTATGAGTTCGACCCATTTTCCTTACATATGTATCCATGTAAATATATGCACATCCCATCAGCCAGCATCATTGCTGCCTAATTTCTCAAAAATGACTGAATATTTTATGAAAGAAAGACTAACCTCCTTTTTGGGAAATTCTATCAAGTTTTTAAAGCAGAACGACATGCTTTCCGAGAGGGAGGCTACAGATCTGCTTCAGCTCATGTCATAAATAAAATTGCGACAGGTGTTGATTACAATGAATTGACTGAGGGAATCTTTAATAATCTCTCTCATGCCTGACTTCGTAGACCACCCTTTGTTGCTGGTAAAAACACTGTGGAATAAGGGAATAGCAAACAGATGGTTTAAATCCTACTTTGAAAACAGAAAGCAGGTGTTGGAGGGTTATAGGTAGCAACTCCAACAATACATGAAGCAGTTACTTATCCACTAGAGGAACAACAGCCATCTGTGGGCTACTAGGAAGTATATTAAGTCTCATACTATTCTTATTTTATACAAATTATTCAACACGTAAAGAGTGATGAAATAATACTTCATGTAAACGAGAAGAATTCAATACTACAATGTACCAAGAACAACTCATTGCTGGAGCATAATAATAGCAATTTCTTAGCATTCTTAGGAAATGGGCTCACAAAAGAATGAGCTGAAAATGTATTTTGAAAAAAAAACTACAGTACCAACTTTATAGGCTTAATAAATGATGAAAGCTTAAACTGGAACGAACTATTTACGTAGCTAACTTTTCAGAATTTCTTATGTCCTAAGAAATTTTTAGATCAACTAGATTTAAAGACTACCCACTTTGCTATATTCCAAACTCTCGTGCGCTGTGGAATTATTTTTTGGCGCTCTGCTACGAGCGCCGAGAAAATATTCATCATGCCAAAAAAGAGTCATTAGATATATGGCCATAATTCCAAAAAGAGAATCATGTAGAACTCATTACATAAATCCTTAAGTTTAAGTCTTAACGTAGCATGTTTGTACAAATATCATAAAGGTGTTTCTGTTTGAGAAACCATGAGTATATTTAAAAAAAATACATTATCCATGATTATGCCACAAGACAAAGAAAGAAGTTGTATGTAATACAGCATTCCACGTCTTTATTTCAAAACGCCTTTACGATGGCATTCAAATCAACAATTTACCACCCGGCATAAAAGATAACTCATATCAGATGCCTAAATCTAGGTGAAATCATTTTTACTCCCAAATTGTTTCTGTGGTGTAAATTAATACTTTTCCTCAATGTATGACAAGCTGTAATTCCATTGTAACCTGTCAATATAACATATAAATATTTTTTTTATTCTTGGGCGCCATATCTAATATTTTACCATTGTAAAATAAAAATATGAAAAAATAATACAATAATAAATATATTTCTATTTTCAAGAAACAATTCTTCCTATCCTGATACAAATCCGATGTCCAATACCAATATTTCCAATCATTAAAAACCGCCCAAGACCAATTAGTGAAATTACTACAGAAAAAACAAAACTTCACAGTGAAAGAATAGCAATTACTTCGAAATTTATTACATACCTATTGGTGGGCACTTTGAGTCCACTACCAATTTAAGGGACATTTTGGAAAACAAAATCTCACAAACAGATTGGCATAAGTATCAAAACACGTGCAGGCCTCGGTACTTCACGACCGCTGCAGATCGAACTCGCACTTGTTGAGATGCGAAAAGCGCAGCATTAGTTCAGTGGAGTGTGTTTAGTATGAGAATCATATGGCTACTGTCATCGCGAAAGCGAAAAACGTAGGCAAGGAAGCTGATACCACTAATCCCCGTTGCAAGCCGCTGCGGGCGGTGGCGGTTCAAATGTAACAGTAATTTATTACAATAACCTTTATTCATCAAAGAGCAGCACTTGCCGCTATAGATGCCGCAAAAGAAACACATATATATTCATACCTAATTACAGTAGGGAAGAGATGCTTATTTATCATAATATCACCCCTGAGAAGTCCAGTTCAAAATATTCAGTTAAAGAATACAAGGGGGTTGAAATCAACCTATCCTCAATTATGCTTTTGAGTATATTATAGCTAGTCTGTCTTGCAGTGTGGGGAAGTTTGTCATAGAATTTTAGGGAAACGTTATCCGACTGGTCGAAGGTTTTGGACAATCTGTATGCGTTAATGTCTAACATATTTCTTGACCTTGATGTAGATATTGCCTCTTTATGTATAGTAATTTAAATCATCTTTGGCATGAATTAAGCACTGGTAATTGTTTTATATGACAAAGACCGTCTTTACGCTTAGCCTGACAAATAGTGGACGAGAGTGATGATGATGGGTAAAGCTGGCTATAATCCTAACTGCTTTCTTTTGTAGCATGAGCAGAGCATATGCAAAATCGCCTCTCGGTGAGCAATAGATGGAGACAGCATTGAAATTATAAATCTTAAAGAAAACAGCAACAATTTCAAAGTGCAAGTCAACACAGAAACTCTCTACATATAAAGTCTTATACTCTGAAATAGTTTATGTAAATATACATACGCTCCCAGTTTTGAGGATTTTGCGACTGAATATAGAGCTAAGAATTAATCTTTGCAGGTGATAGAAGTCCACTTCATCCTCATGAAGCTAGTACTCCGTTAGACTGATATTGCACTTCCTTAGATTTAGCAAGTGTTCCATTTGACAAAATTAGTTTCTAAGGCACTGCGCATTTAGCACTAGGATATCAATAGATTTTCTATGGAAACTATGATTTAAAGGTACTAGTCATAGATGTTTTGGCTCCCAAGCACCCGTTTGTTGAAAATTAATTGGTTTACTGCACATACAAGAGGCGGAGGAGATAGCAGCACCCACTGAGAGGGAACACTTTTGAAAGTTGAGATGGCTTTGGTGAGCTTTGATTTACCTCTTCCACTGGGAAATCCTGGGGATTAGACACGTTTACAGGGGTTGGACTGGATACTATCCACTAGTATTGAAGCAACAGTGTCATCATTCAAGATAGAACTGCATGGAGAACTGTCCTCCTAACACTTAGGGTGCAGACACTTTCGGGAGAAAGAATTTCCCAACAACCGTTTCGTCAAGCCAGATTACTCTACTCTCTTCACGTAGATTAATGGGAGCTTCAAACTTAAAATAACAAAAAGTCTTCCCAGAGCAAAATTTCTCAGAGTGACAGCTATTGATGATGAATATTTTGCAAAGATGTTTAAATATTTCATCAGGAGTGGTATCAGGATTACCCACCCAATATACAGATGTATATTATGTTGGACACCTGAGAAGGTTGATTCCTCTTTTCTGAAAGAATTATTCCTGGCAATAATGCTCAGCTTTTGTTTCTCTTGTGGCGGACTACCACAAACTCATCATTGGCCATGGTATTATCAGCATGATTTATAGCGCCAGATAATGGATCATTTTCTCTTAAGAAAGCTTTATAAATGCTCCCAAGATCAGACTTTCTTGTTTTTATTTTATATGCAGCTGAGTCCGCAAACTCTCTTTGACTTCTGGCATTTAGAGGTTGTAACGTACATCACAGTACCATATTCACATGTGGTAAATTTTTCAAACAAAAGCTAAGGAAAACAATGTTTTTGTCTGCATGTTATTTCTTATTTATTGTGATAGAAGGCAATAAATCAAGTTCCATTTTTCAATTCCACCATCATCTCCCGAATTTATTTATGTTTAAGTCTAGAAGGTTGTCTGTACACCACTTGTTTATTGCAAGAGTGACAGACTTTGATTTTTCCACAAGGCTGGGATATGTTTGTGTTGATATTATTACATTAGAGTCATCAGCATACAACACTGGTATTATTCCCTCACTATTCTATAAGGAGTTAGGTAAGTCGTTGATGTATATCAGAAAGAGGAGTGGCCCAAGGGTCGAGCCTTGTGGAACACCTTTGTTAACTTCAGATGTTAAGCTTCAGATGAATATTTTGACCCTTCACCTGATAACACTATTTTCTGAGTGTGATTATGAACATAGGACTTCATGCAGTTTAGAGGAATTCTTTTAATTCCTATTCTATTGAGTTTAATTAGTTGTATATGGTGGTTTACATTATCAAAAGCCTTTGACAAGTCAAAAAACATTCCAAGAGTTTTGAGTTTAGCATTTAATGAATTAAGTATACTATCGATTACCTGAAATATGGCAGTTGTGGTAGAAATTTCAGATATAAATCCATGCTGAGAATTTGAAAATAAGAAGTTTTTTTCAAAATAAGATGCTACTTGCATATACACCACTTTTTTTAATATTTTGACAAATGTATTTTGGACGGCTATTGGTCTGTAGTTGTTTAAATCATTAACACAGCCATGGTTTTTATAAATGGGCACTACTTTTGATTCTTTTAATTGGGATGGGAAAAAAACTTGTATCAAAGATTCATTAATTAAAAATAAAAGGGATGCTTTCATGGCTTCAAAACAATGATGAATACCTTTACCAGGAATTTCATCTGGGCCAGTACTGAATTCGTTTCTGAGTGAGGAGACAATAAGTTTTAGATTGGTTTCAGAACAGGGCTTGGCAAACATTGACAATAGTGCATTTGCAAAAAGCACATTGGTTGCAGGGTAGTTGGGAAAGGAGCTGATAATGTCGCAAGTATGCGCCATGATATTCCTTCCCTAGCTCCTCTGAATCTCCCACATGATCAAAGACAATGTCGCAAGTAGGCAACATAGTATTCCTTCCCTGTCTCCTAAGTTGGGTAAAAAACCCCTGGTCGCAGGTCAACAAACGCCATGAAGGAAGGCATAAAAAAAGGAATACCAGTGGCAAAGAAACGGCCGTATGACTATCTCAAGCTATGCGAGGAGGTAAAAATCCTCATCAAAGAAAAAAATGCGCTTAGAAGATCATACTATTGCCTAGACACCGGAGAACTTAAAAATAGGGTTAAAGATCATAACAAATAAATCAGAACTTCAATAGAGGAATCAAGGACTGCTAAATTTAATCAGCAACTAGCAGAACTAAACAAAAACAATCACTCCGTCTGGAAGCTAACAAAGAAACTGCTGAAATCCCCACCCAGTGACCCAAGTATAAAAATGAAAACAGAGACCCTGACAACGTCCCTGGAAAAGGCCAAACATATGGCAAAATTTTATGAAAAGGTTTTTACGACCAACGACCCGGGGGCCAAAAAAGCTGAAATTAAACAACAAAACGAAAATGACGTCGGGTCACCGGAGGGGCAACTAATAATCACACTAGAAGATGTTGTTAAAGAAATAGCCAAACTCCCAAATAAGAAATCCCCGGGAGAGGACAACATCACAAATGAAATAATAAAAAGACTTCCGGAAGCGGCCGGCCAATATTTAGTAAAACTTATTATTATAAAACTTATCACCCTGCCATACTCCCTTTGTCGTATCCCCACGTCTTCGAGGGAATATTGGCGACACGAGAAAGTACCCCACGAGTCGAGTGGCTGCCTCGAGGGTAAACGGGGGCTTTTAGTTTGGTGGGTTATGGCGTGGAGAGGAATTCGTTGATAGAAACGGGGAAAAAAGAAAGAACTAAAAAAGCGCACAACAGCGGTTCCAATTTGAACCCAAGTTTAATGTAGTCTAGGCAGAAACGGAGTTTACAACAATGTATACAAAACCCCTGACACCGCTTGGCGCTTCCAAGGAGAAGGAGGGGCCCAGCCCAACCTTCCTCTCTGATCTCGAGTCCCAGACTGACTTCTTCATCAGTCACCCGTCGTCGTTATCAACATCCCTCTCCAGGCAAAAAGGGGGGTGCTTCGGTATCAACCACTGGTCCGTAGTCCACATCGAGTCACCAGTTATCACTGTGGGTCCATAGTCCACATCGAGTCACCAGCGGTGACTCGGATGCTCGGGCCAACGCCATTAGTTGGCCGGTGAATCACACGGCAGAACACGCGGATGCAACACGTCCCCCCATCACCAGAGAGAAACATGGGTGAACATTGTTCCTCTAGACACCAAACACGTATGGTCGCACTAGCCTCTGAAAGTTTCACCCATAGCAACATCCTGCTTAACATGTCACAAGTATAAAATACAATCATAGATACAAAACAAAATTTCATAGAAGATTCAATATGAAGACACATGACATGATAACCTTAGTATTACATTTTTAGAGTACAGAGACACCTTAACTAATTATCTTCCATCTCTTACATTGCCGGGAACAGGAGGAGGCAGTGGTGGTTGGGTATTTCCCGTTGAATGATTGAGGGCGCATAATTCCATGGAATTGTTATTAGAATCTATCTCAGGTGTACCGACGGTAGACGGTAATTGTTCATTTGAAACATGAAATTTGCTTATAATCTTAGGTTTGAAGATGAGGCATATATCGCTGCAATCGTTCCCTTGCCCGTCCGTTTTACGTTTACAGTCCCTTTTACAGCAACATTTACATAAACAACAATATAAATTGAAGTGGCTATGAACGAGTGTGAACCAGACTTTTTGTGTATTACAGAGCATTGGTTAAAATACGAAGAACTTAAGGTTATTTCACTCTCAAATTACTCCCTAGTGTCGTCATTCTGCCGGGCCACGTATAAAAATGGAGGTGTGGCCATTTTCGTGCATAGCAGAATAAAGGGGACTATTAACTCAGTTCACGTGCCTGTGAAGGAAGAAAAAACCTTTGAATGTGCAGTGTGTTTCCATGAAACTCCAGTGGGATTGCTTGTGCTCATCTCCATCTATAGATCACCAACTGGTGATTTTCATTCATTCATTAAAAAACTGGACCAACTCATTTGCTCCTTATATGCAAGCAACAGAATACTCGTGCTGAACGGCGATCTCAACTGTAATCTCTTAGTTGACTCCCCTCACAGATCAGAATTGTTGAATCTGTTCAAAACTTATGGCATGGAATGTTTTGACAATACTCCTACCAGAGTCACTCCCACATCTGCCACCCTAATTGATTACGCTGTGACCAACTTTAACCATGAAAAAGTAGTCACAACTGTTTGCGACCTAGGTATAACAGACCATTGCATGGTGAAAATAAGTATCGATACTAACCAACCAATGGATAGTCCAAATGATAAAACTTACCCAAGGCGGTCTCTCACTCATGGAAATATGCAGCATTTTCTGCTCCTTCTTCAGTCCCAAAACTGGGACAATGTCTATGACCTTAAGTCAGTAGACGAAGGTTTCAATTACTTTTATTCAATTTTCAAACACAATTTTGAAATGTGTTTCCCAGTAACACATCATAAAATATTTCATAGAACAAAATGTAAGCCATGGCTAACTGATGAGATCCGTTATTACTCAACTATCCTTAAAAAACTTGCTATCTCCAGTAAAAGTTCAAACAATCATGAACAAAGGTTACTCTATAAGGAATTTCAAAAGTATTACCGTAAACTGATTTCTACCACGAAAAGAACCTATAATGATAATAAGTTACTTAATTCCAATAACAAGTCCAAAACTGCATGGGAAATAATTAATGACTGTAGAGGTAAGAAAAATCCACAACTCACTCTCCCAAAACTTTGTAACCCTGAAAATAACACTGCCATTAGCTATTCATCTCTAGCTAATAAATTTAACAAATACTACGTATCAGCTCCTTGCCTAACTACTTCTCCAGCCAATGTGCTTTTAGCAAATGCACCATCGTCAATGTTTGCCAAGCCCTGTTCTGAAACCAATCTAAAAACTATTGTCTCCTCACTCAGAAACAAATCCAGTACTGGCCCAGATGAAATTCCTGGTAAAGTTGTTCATCATTGTTTTGAAGCCATAAAAGCACCCCTTTTATTTTTAATTAATGAATCTTTGATACAAGAGATTTTCCCATCCCAATTAAAAGAATCAAAAGTAGTGCCCATTTATAAAAACCATGGCTGTGTAAATGATTTGAATAACTACAGACCAATAGCCGTCCAAAATACATTTGCTAAAATATTCGAAAAAGCCATGTATATGCAAATAGCATCTTATCTCGAAAAAAACTTCCTACTTTCTAATTCTCAGCATGGATTTAGATCGGAAAGGTCTACCACAACTGCCATATGTCAGGCAATCGACAGCATACTTAATTCATTAGATGCTAAACGCAAAACTCTTGGAATGTTTTTTGACTTGTCAAAGGCTTTTGATAATGTAAACCACAATAGACTACTAATTAAACTCAATAGAATAGGAATTAGAGGAAGTCCTTTAAACTGGTTGAAGTCCTTTATTCATAATCGCACTCAAAAAGTAGTGTTATCAGTTGATGGGTCAAAATATTCATCCGAAGCATACCAAGTTAACAAAGGTGTTCCACAAGGCTCAACCCTTGGGCCACTCCTCTTTCTGATTTACATCAATGACCTACCTAACTGCTTACCAAATAATGATGGAATAATACCAGTGTTGTACGCTGACGACACTAATATAATAATATCAACACAAACATATCCCAGCCTTGTGGAAAAAGCTAAGTCTGTCACACTTGTTATAAACAAGTGGTGTACAGACAACCTTCTAGACTTAAATGTAAATAAAAGTAAAATAGTAAACTTTACACACAATAAGAACATATCAGATGATCTGCTGGTAAAAATCAATGACCTATCAATTGAGCGTGTGACAGAATGCAAATTTCTAGGTATTTCTCTATGTGCAAATATTTCTTGGGATACTCATGTAAAAGCCCTCCAACACAAGCTCAGTTCAACTTGCTACTTATTAAGACACCTGTATGAAACTACAAGTAAAACTGTACTACTCAATTTGTACCATGGGGAAATTTACTCAAATATAACCTACAGTATAATATTATGGGGATCAGCTGCTATTTCTCAAACCATCTTTAAAATGCAAAAGAAAGCTATTAGAATCATCGCCAGGAAACCTTACAATGCTCCATCAAGGCCTATTTTCCATGAATTAAATTTGCTACCTCTCCCATGCATCTACATTATGTTTTTAATTCTATATATAAAAAATAACATCGGCAACTATTCTCTTAACTCTGCCTATCATCATCATTACACCAGAGGCAGGAATGACTTCCATTATGGGAATATAAGAACTAAAGCATTGAAATTAGGACCCAATGAAATGGGCATCAGATTATTTAACAAACTACCCAAAAGTATCAAGGATACACAGGGAACTGCCGTATTCAGGCATAAACTAAAAAGATATCTACAACGCAATATGTTTTACTCGGTTGATGAATATCTCAACAATATTCCCGACCAGTAAGTTCATACTTTTAGTTTCTAGCAATGGTAATGGTCTGATTCATGTTTGTGATCAATGATTTTTCTGAATTTGATATTGTATGTGCATGTTACAGCCGATGTTCATGGGTTTGTACCAAACACTTATGTAACTATGAGCATCTATTCTTTTATGTATCTTAACTGAGCCTGTGTCTTTGCTCCTCATTGACGTGCCTTATATCATGTACATACTTCACCCACCTGGTATTTTTGTATTGTGATCTCTGGGCAAATAAAAAGTAATAATAATAATAATAATAATAATAATAATAATATACAAGAAAACAAATGACTAGACGAATACACAGGTATCCCATCACAGAGAGACGATAATGGGTACTTTTGTGAATATTTTCCTGTTTTGTCTAGGGTTCGGCATCAACTACTGGTCCGTAGTCCACCGCGAGTCACCAGTTATCACTGTGGGTCCATAGTCCATATCGAGTCACCAGCGGTGACTCGTTTGCTCGGATCGACGCCATTACTTGGTCTGTGAATCACACGGCAGAACACGCGGATGCAACACTTTCCTTTCTGACAGACAAGGGCTCTGCCTAGGTTACGAATTACTTGACCGCGTCCACCCTGCCCTACTCCCTTCCTTTCCGACGGAGGAGGGCCTCGCCCGTGTTACAGTGTCTGTGACCGCGTTCACCGTTCCCGCACTCCTCGTTAGAACCTACCTTTGGACGAGGGCTCTGCCCGGGTTACGAGTCTCGTGACCGCGTCCACCCTGCCTTTACTGTGTCCCAGGTAATGTTCTGCCATTTTAATGTTGTCCGCACTCATGTTGGTTTACCGAGGGTCTAGCCATCCATAAATTGCTTATGCCTCTGTAATGGTGTAATATGACTGATGTTGTATAATATACCATTGTTTTGGTGAGACTCGGCATATTTATTGTAACTTTCCCCGATACCCTTTGTGTCGCACAAGAAACGCCCCTTGTGACAATACGTAGTATTTGTTGAATTTATTAGCCAAAGATGAATAGCTAATGGCAGTGTTATTTTCAGGGTTACAAAGTTTTGGGAGAGTGATTTGTGGATTTATCTTACCTCTACTGTCATTAATTATTTCCCTTGCAGTTTTGGACTTATATTCGAATTAAGTAACTTATTATCATTATAGGTTCTTTTCGTGGTAGAAATCAGTTTAAGGTAATATTTTTGAAATTCCGTATAGAGTAAACATTGTTCATGATTGTTTGACCTTTTACTGGAGATAGCAAGTTTTTTAAGGATAGTTGAGTAGTAACGGATCTCGTCAGTTAGCCATGGCTTACATTTTGTTCTATGAAATATTTTTTGATGTATTACTGAAAAACACAATTCAAAATTGTGTTTCAAAATTGAATAAAAGTAATTGGAACCTTCATCTACTGACTTAAGGTCAAAGACTTTGCTCCAGTTTTGGGACTGTAGAAGGAGCAGAAAATGCTGCATATTTCCATGAGTAAGAGACTGACTTAGGTAAGTTTTATCATTTAGGCTCTCCATTGGTTGGTTAGTATCAATACCTATTTTCACCATACTATGGTAGGCAGGCAGGCATTTCTCAGTCATTAGACCGCCTGAATTGTTGCATCCAGCTGAAGCTGTTTACAGCGTACCTCTATTAAGGTAGGTTACTTATTTTTTTATTTGCATCTATTTACTTGTGTATTATAAATATCTTATTTTTTAAATTCTTTAGTTTATTAGTGTGGTACAGGGACGTGTGCTGGTGTTCATATTTTTGGTCTCCTGTGCGTTAAAGAATCTCCAGTAGGATAAGTCAATAGGCCCATCAGTAGGTGATTTTTGGTGCTTCGTAGTGATGCTTACATGTCCAAGGCCATCTATTTTGCAATGGTCAGAATTGGTGTAAAAATGAGGTCCTTTCTTAGCTCTCTATTTCTTACGTACCATGGGGCTCTGACGAATCTCCTTACAATTTTATTCTCCGTTGTTTGTATTTTCTTTAGGTGGGTTTTGGTGGCTTGAAGCCAGACCGGGGCAGCATAGCTCAGCAGGGGGTCATTTATTACATTCAAACAGCCCATTAGCTTGACCTGTAGATCTGTAGGACTTCATCATGTTTACACTAGATTTTTTTAATTGCGTCACATGGACCAAACAAACACTTTTCACATCGATAGAGTAATTGCAAGTTGTTAGCTATGGCATTCGCCACTGATCCCGTTAGACCAACACATCCATAATGGAAAATTGACTTACAGCCAAATCCACATTCCAAATATAGCTGGTTTTCAGGAATATTCTCTGAGCAAATATCACAGTTATTACCGGAAGTCGCTATCTTCTTCAATTCAAAGTTAATCAATTCACACTGCAATCTTATTTGCAATATTATTGTTCAACTCTTATTTTATAATTACCTGTTTCTGTTGCTCTTTCAATCCAATTGGTAATAATAGTTTCATGTGTGATTTATTTATGACCTTTATCATGTTTCATTTATGCAGGGTCTTTAACATCACAGCTGCTCATTTGTCCACAGCATCATTCCAGAATACACATATAGATTTAGTGACTCAAGTTATTCATGTGGCTGCAAGAGTACATGCATTAGTTGTAAGAGGTGAGATATGAGAATTGTTTTTCCTATTTTTGATGAAATTATTGTTTTTTACTCTCATGCATATCTTTCTTTTGCTCTTCCAGGTCCTTTAGGCATGGATGAGTTGGCTACAGCACAATTCCTAATGGAGGTGATTGTACTTGTCACTGCTTAAATGGGGCAAATGATAACCAATTCAAGATACCCTTGTGTTGGCCAACAGGAATGGGAGCCCTCATATGAATCACTGGCTGTCAGCCTGTGCCAAAATCAGGCCATGGGAGTTCCTGGGAAAGAATAAGGTAATCAATCCACCCTCCTTTGCAGGATGGGTAGGTTAAGAACTACAAGAGCAGTAATGCAGTTGTGGGCTGAACTGAAAACTAAGTAGTTCTGGCACCTCAATTCAAGAAACCTTAATCGAGATCCAAGAGAAAATATTTTCAATATTATTAAGCAAAACTTTGGAGATAATCACACGCCCGATACACACCAGTTCTGGACAGCATTGAAAACTGCATTAATTAAAAATTTGCTTTCCAACCAGACCTGAGGAAATGCCATGGATGATGGCCGTGATCTTTCGACTAACTTATCCTCTCTTTTTCATGAACATATTCAAGACAGTACAGGAGAAACAGCTGTCGAGAAAGAAAAGGAGTTAATGTTAAGTAACAAAAAATAGGTTCAGTTGCAAACAAGGGTGTTCATGTGGTGCAGACATTTCCCAAAGTTCATCCTTTGACCACTTTAAAGCAACCCTTGCAGCATAACCAAATTTATAACAGGATTTAGAACCTTTTTAAATTTTTTATAGATGATAACCAAAAAAACACAACCTGTCCCGCTGAAAAACTTATTTCTGCTATCAGCCAAAGCATCACAGCAGCTGAATTTATATAATTATGTAAGAGAAAAATTGTGCCCAATTTAAAAACTCCGTTGCTGTTTGAAACAGTTGCCTTTCAGTTTTTCAGTTGTCACTCTTGATTTTGAGAATTTTATCCTTTCAGTTCTCATGGAAGTATCCATTAAGGAATTTTGTATAGAAACGAATAAAAAAGGAACTAATTAATTATTTTAACATTGCCCATCTTCAATAACCCTGGTCATTAATTCAATTTTTGTTTCTCATTCTTCAGATCGTCTTCAGTGTTTACTTTCGCATATTCTAAAGACAACATGAGTAATATTGGTCTATATTTTTTATTAGTGCTGTATCAAATTATTCAGGCAGTGCAAAATGTACTGGCACTAATTAATGTTTTTTTCATTTGCCTCCTCTCTTTTTTATATGCAAAGGTTTTGCATATAAAAAATAGAGGAGGCATATGAAAAAAACACTTGTGATATAAGAGAAGTACTGCCAAGCTAATTAACCTTTTGGGCCGCAGTTCCGCATTTATATTTGTTTTGTTATAACTTTTTGCTGTGCTGTTATCTTAAATTACTTTCATGACAATTACAGCAGTCACAGCAATTTATTTCATAAATTAGTGAAAAGAAAGTTTATCCTTCACATTTTTAATTGATCAAATTTCATGCACAAAATCTCATAAGTGAACAATGCCTTCACCATTCTAATCTAATTCTTTTTCTTTATCGCAGAGCCACGTACTAGAAGCTTAGGAAGTATCTATGTAAGATTTGGGATACCTACGGAAAATTGGGATTTCTTTGGGCAAAGATTTGTTGTTAAAATATGCAATTAAATACGAGCTCCATTTTTCAATTAATAATTTGTGGTTTTTCAACTTGCGCGCGATTCTCCATTCAATAAATACATAACGGACAATTCCTTCCAATACCCCACCAGTAATTTTCTAATATCGGGGCTTCGTTTTAGTTATAATTTATAATAAATAAGAGGAAAAATTAATGATACATGGGGAAAGTTTAAAAAATACAAAGAATACTTAATATGAGACACGGTGGGGTTACCTGACGCCAGCGTTATCTATCAGCCAATAGTGTAACCACGTCGTAGTTTCATTGTAAAAAAACTCCCTCTTCGAGCGGGTTTACCAAAGAAAAAGAGAGTAAAAGGCCTTTACGTGTGAGTGGGCGGCACTTGGTCAACTATTTGGTTCAACCTGATTCAAATGTATATTTACTTGGGTATATAATGCTTTCGCTCCGATTTAGAAATACGATTACTCAAGTTCTTATTCGCGTTTGGATGTAAATAGTCTTCTTATTGTCTTTCTTTAAAACACGGCTCTGCGCAGGACGATTATTTATGAAGAATCGTAGGCGTTAACACTTTTGAAAAATGGCATTAACTTGTGTATGCATGTCAGCCAATGTATATGTTGTGTGTTTACAGCATGCATTGTCTACCGAAAAAGAAGAGGTAATGGGTCTATTGATCGGGGAGGTAGGTTCCATTCCTTACATGATCGATTCGAAAACTAGTCAAGAAATTACCCCTGGTACGTAGACCTATTTATGCTTCTGAATTTCAGATTGATGTTGATGCCAAAGCAAAGATTTCTGCTGTTGTCATGCTTCGTCGTTCGGATAAAAGTAAAGATCGTGTGGAAATATCTCCTGAGCAGCTGACTGCGGCTACAATTAAAGCCGAGGAATTAGCGAGAACATTAGGTCAACCAATGCGTGTTCTCGGGTGGTATCATTCTCATCCTCATATAACTGTGTGGCCCTCTCACGTTGGTGAGTAATCTTATTCGTTGCTTTAGACTATGATAAATAGGCTGGTGATTTATTAAAAACACTCCATTTTTCTTAATGGTGAAGTGACTATTGAGAACAAATGAGTTGCATTTACGTTTTATGAAATTTAACTTTGCTTAGATGTCCAGACCCAGGCAATGTACCAAATGATGGACCAAGGGTTCGTTGGTGTTATATTTTCCGTGTTTTTGGAGGACAAAACAACCAAGGTGAGGGTTCTAGGCTTAGCTACTGCGACGGGTCATCTAGTAATTATGAAATTGACGTATATTGTGCGTTACTTAGAATTTATCCAAACAGCCTTAATTCTTGCAATATCTATTCCTAACCAAGTGGTTGTGTGATATATGACGAGAGCTTACCTAAGCGTAAATAGTGTTAATACCCTTGTCATTTAATAATGAGTGAATGATGAAGGGGAACATCACGGGCCGGCAATGCTGCTCCACTAAAAGAACAAATGGTATCAACCATCACTAATTAGTGCTATATGTCACAAATTACCATTATTCATTGGTTCTTAATGTGGAAATTTTTATAATGATATAATTTTATTGTTTTTGAATATTGCTTAATGGTTTTAATGCTCATGTTTTATGATTAAAGGGCTTAAATTAAAAAAAAATATTCAGTTGAAAAATGGATGAGGGGCGTATTGACCAGCAGTGGGATGTTGAAGACTGTAATTGAGGGGAGAATGTTAGGCAAGCGAGGAAAAGAAGAGGATAGGGATGTTGGATGAGATGAAGGGAGGAAGAAAGTACTCAGAGATGAAGAAGGACCTGATATAGAATAGAATGCTGGATTTTGTTTTGTTAGGAGTCACAAAATATTTATTTTGTATATATATTGTAGCTGTGTCCATCCAAAAACCTACCTTAACTGGTAGATTACCTAATAATAATTCAGTTGAACAGTTGACTGTTCAACTGCAAATAGGCACATAGGAATTACATCAAAAAGTTAACACCCATATCACACCAAAAGCTCAATTCCTCATTCCCTGTCCATCAGAGGACACAGAATATGCAATGACCTCTACTCCCTTGATAATTTCCTCTTAAATCTACACTATTCCATTCTCCAATGAGGTTATCCTGAATCCTTTCTTAACAAAAGGATCCGAAGATATGCTTACAATCCCAAACCTTACTCCTCCACACAAACCCACCCTCTTTTAATTTGCACCACGTTATTCCCAGGCCTAGAGTCTCTAAGATGCATCCTAATAAACCTCTACCCTATCCTCAAAAACCCAAACTCCACCACCAACCTTTTTCCCAAATGCCTCTCTGTTACTTTCAAGCACCCCCCGCAACTTATCAGATCCCATCAAATCAACCAATCCACTCCTTAAATACCCAGCCCATCCCAAAGCCAACCCCATGCCCTGCAATAAACAGTGATGCAAAGCATGTCTTATTTTCAAAACCCAAATCCCTTCCCAATCCCACCAGCTTTTTAACTCTCTCCCACCAATTCCCTACCCCTCTTGTGCTTCCAGCAATGTGGTTTAACTTCTGAAGTGCCAACTATGCCCTGCCTTTTATATTGGACAGTGAACCAAATCCTTCAATATTAGAATCGATAACCACCAGTCCTCATGCAAGTATTCTTCCGTGATAGGTATGCTTTCAATCCCAAAACACGCCTCCATACACAACATTCCCTTTGATAAATGCTATAGTGTACCCATTTTAGCATCCTTCCTACCCTCAGACCCTCCACTCAAACTCAAAACAATAGAGGAGGCATTTATGTGGCTCCTTGAATCACCCAGGTATTAATATTAGTCATTAATTACCCCAATCTCCACATATTTTTTTCATTATTTCATCCCCCCTCCGACCCCAACACATTCCATTTTATCCGTAGACTTCTAAAATTCTTCTTTATTGCCAAGCACCCTGATTATTTGGCCTATACATATATATACACACACACACACACACACACATATATATATATATATATATATATATATATATATATATATATATATATATATATATATTAATATATATATAATGTATAACACTTAGCACTAGTGGACACAGACAAAAACACACAGAAACACACAAAAAAGAGACACACAGAGAAAATTCCGAAGGGACGGGTTTGGAGGGGCAGCATTAGAAGGGTGGGGAAAATGTAGAAGGTGATGGGGTGGAAGGGGGATGAAAACATAATTGGAGCAGGGTAATTAATGCCTAATGTTGAATCCTGGCCAATTCCAGGACTCCAAGAGCCATATGAAGGATTGCTCTAATGTTTTCAGTTTCAGAGGAGGATAAGAGGGTGGGAGGGATGCTATGATGGATACACTCTAGCATTTCTCAAAGGGAGTGTTGTGTTTGGTGGTGTGTTTGGGGATAGGGAGCATATCAATTAGGGAGGAATTTTTGCATGAGGCTCGATGGTTGTTAATTCTGATATTGAGGGGTGTGGTGCACTGCCCAATATAATAGGCAGGGCAAAGTTGGCCTGAAGTGCCAACTTTGCCCTGCCTTAGGTCCAGGCATACTAGACAATGAGATAGAAAGGGCTTTAAGGGAGATGAAACTAAATAAGGCCGTGGGGGTGGATAACATTCCCGCGGAACTATTGAAATGTTTAGGAAAATGTGGGAGGAAGAGAAGGAACGGGGAGTCCAGTTGGGCAGTGTTAGGAAGAGGTGTAAGGCAGGGTTGCCCATTATCACCTTCTTTCCACTTGCCGGGCGGATGCTCTCAACCACTTGAGCTATGCAGGAAACTTAATTTACACTGAGATCTGCGATGCTTTATGCAACCAAGTGCCCCGATTCTTGGGCCAAGAGATGGCATTGGGGAGCTGTTTCACCCACCAAAGGAGAAAGAGACAACACACAAGAGGAAAGGACAGTAGTTAAGCAATCATACAACATTGTAAAGGATAGGAGTAGAGCATTGGATTACTGACCACAGGGTCCCTGGTTCAATACCCGGGCAAGGCACTCTGGGGACCTGCAGCTCCACCCAAGCTATGTGAATTTTTGGGTACCAGGTCTTCCTGGGAAACCATAACCGGCACAGGGAAAGGAACTGGCCCCCCTACCCTGATGTGTGAATTTCACACGCCGCAAAGGGCTTAGTACTTGGTGAACTCTGCCATCACCTACTAAACCGACCTTCGGGTTGATTACTGTGTTAATGGTTTTTATATACATACATGCACACACGTGTGTTTATATATTTTTATATATAATATAAACATACATAAATAGACACACACACATATATATGTATATATAGACACACACATACATACACGCAAACATATATATATATATATATATATATATATATATATATATATATATATATATATGTAGTACAAGTATATGTATATTCTCATATATAGTATTGAAATTTTGTTCATACTTATTTATGAATTTATTTTTTTCATTTTGGGAAATGGTAATAGCTCATTGATAAGCATTATTACTGTTCTATTTTTTGGTAACTGAATAGGAGCAGGAAGTCCAGGTCACCTGTTTTCAATCACCATCAAGAATGGCAGAAGGTTCAATGACTCCAGATCATTACATGGACAGAGTTGAAATCCCTCTCCGCATTGTGACGAGTACGTGCCTTTCGCAGCCGTGCTTACAAGTAAGCGAGTCATTGTGCGTATCGTTTGAAAATTTGTAAATGCTCATTCAGAATTTGTTAACTTATTGGAATTGATGTGTGTGTGGTAGTCCAATGGGCAGAATGCTGAACTACCGACAGTAGGGCCTGGGTTTGAGACCCAGGGTGACCTCTCTCGGCACCCTCAGCCTCACCCAAGCTTTGTAATTTTTCGGATACCAGAATTTCCTGTGAAACCATAAGCGGTGCAGGGGAAGGGACTGCCCCTCCTGCCCTTACGTGTGCAATACACATAGTTTTGTGCTTAGTATTTGGTTAACTACTACCCTGATACTATGGCTTGCTGACTTGGTAATACCTTACCAATACCCTTTACTATCCGACTGCCCTATTATGTATCAAACCAGCCATTGGGCTGATTGCTCGTTTTTTTTTGGAAATGAATTTCATTTGAACTAATTTTTTTTCATAATGATAGTCGATGGTGGAACTCCCTGAGATTCTGGTGGAGGAGGAGGACGAAGTGTACCAGGCAACCAAGAGGCTGCCGTACCTCAACCAATTGGCCCAGCTGCACAACAGCGCAGGTGAGGGGCGCCATAGCTCAAGTTGTCTATTTTGTGCCATTGGGTGTGGACCTATACGCATGAGAGATTTTCTTGGAGTTTCCATTCCACTCGCTTGGTTTTTGGCTGCACGTGGAGGTGGTGGACTTAAAT
The DNA here is from genome assembly GCF_022747635.1 of Hetaerina americana. Taxonomy (NCBI): domain Eukaryota; kingdom Metazoa; phylum Arthropoda; class Insecta; order Odonata; family Calopterygidae; genus Hetaerina; species Hetaerina americana. Next base: position 90,183,278 of record NW_027287205.1, on the reverse strand, counting down.
GATATGCTTCATCTGAGGAAACTGCCAGAGGTGAGGAGTGGAGTGTCTTTCTCGTGCTCCCTCCTCCAAGCGAGGATTGCCATTGAGCTTCGAACCAGGTGGTTGGTCCGTGGTTCATCCCTCAAGCAAACTCGAAAAAGGCACATTCCTCCCTCATTTCATTCAACAATGCCACTTCTTGACGAGAGAGACGACAGGGTAGTTGTTCCGTAGTTTTTGTGTCTCATACATCTCCCCCTTTTTTCTCCTCCTGTGAACTAGATGCTTTCATCTGAAATCCTAATTAGAGAGCATTTGAGTGGAATTCAGCCATAGAGGCTCTTTTTTGGTCTTCTTGCTCTGGAGGAATGCCATTATGTCACCATTCAAGTCTTGCAGTAGGTCTCAATTTAAAGTGCAACAATTGCAGAGTATCAAAATCCTTCACTTTGACCGGGATTCAAACTCAGATCCCTCGATGTCCAGCCGAGTGCTTTAGCCAGTGGAGCTATCGAGGCGTCCTCTTGCATTCCAAAATGTTGGCATATTAGCAGATGACTCATCAAAAAGTTACTGTTGTGGTATCTCCTGCAGTTTCTTGTAATTTACTTCATGTAAAGGTTAATTGACTGCATCTTATAATGGTGAAATGTTTTCAATTACTTAAATCAATTTTATTCTGCACCTGAAACGGATGAAGTGTCTCTCCTTGCATTCCATTGATACCCTTCTCTGTGCAAATGGGTTCTCCTAAATTAAGCTGGATGCAACCAGGAAATACGCAGGGAATGTTCAAAGGTCTGCAATACTGTGAGCGCTAGAACTTTTTTATCACAAAATCCAGGGATGTTTGACTGAGAATAAATGGTCTAGCATTCAAATGAACAAAAATGCAACAACCGTGGAGGCTGGAATGGTGATAAACAAATGAATAGGTAAATGTGACATGTTCACACGATGAGCAAATATCACGCAACGTGCACTTGGGCATGCACAAACTCCTCGGTGCACCAACTGACTGACACACTCCGGTGGCGGGAATCATTGTTGATAATCACAAGGTGCACCGAGCAATTGAAGTCCTTCACCCACATCATTTATAAGTATGCTCTAGCAAAGTTGCATGGAGGCTTTAAATTATCATAATTTATTTGTGGAATAGTTGTTCAACATATAATCTAATAATATTGTTTTAAATTAAGATTTCATGTGGGATTTTAGTTCAGATTAAATGGTATTTTGTTTCATCCATTTTTTTTAATTTTATCCAAAATTTTTCACCATTGAGATGCTTTGTTCTGTGCTTCCCAAGGGCCAAGCGCGTCATCTAAGGGCAAGGGAAATCTTTTCTTCGGGGCACTTTTCTTTTGAAGATGCAGCAAACTCCATGTGGTACGAATTATCTGAGCCATTCCATCTCCTCTGCCCAGCACTTTAAAATTGCAAAAAATTACAATTTTAAATATAATTAAATGCTTGGAAACTTAGATTTACTTTAAAAAAAAATACTAGTACAAAATACTTCTTCACCTTTCTTAAAAAATTTTTAACATCACAAAATCAGAAGTTGTCAATAGAATTTAGTGTTTGAATTTAAACATTTTTGTACCATCCGTACTTTCCAAATATTGTTTCCCTCGCATCCATTCATTAACACCCCTGAGAATTCCATATTATCCTCTAAGGGGAGAGCAAATACACAGCTTTACTCTGAAAAGAATAAGCCGTTAACTATCTGAACTACATTATTCTAAATGGTATACTATGTATTATGAATATGAATCCATAATGGTGATCCTTTGCCAATATTCATCCCTCACCTGTCATTTGTGTTTCCCTGGCTACGTGATTGGTTCAGCTTTCGGAAAACATAATCTGCCATTCACTTGATGATAGTTCCTGTAAATACATAATTTCACCCTTAAAAAATGGCTGAAAACAGGCAAATATGTACTTCTCATTGCTGGAAAACCAAATAATCACAAGGAATGAAAAAGGAGTGTTTCCATGTGTGTGTGTATCTATACTGTCTATGTTTACTCAGCCAACTCTATTGAATCTAGCTTCAATTATTTTTACTTGAAATTCTGCTATTTATTTGACTGTGCTATCCCAACTATAAGAGTGAAAGAATTGTTTGCAGTATAGGAAAAAGCATTGGCTGTCACTCTCATAAATGACGTGATTGCACTCTCATAAATAATCAAAGAAGAAGCTAGTTTATGTAAATTGTCAAATACATGGGTGGTCCCAAAGTACCTGGCCTGACCTAAAGATGGTGGTAGTTGTTTAAAAAATATCTCTGTATTGGAAAGAAAGCCATCTCGAAAGCATATGTTTCATGCTTGAAGATGCTGCGTTGTTTAGTATTTGTTTAGCAGCCATCAATAGGGAAAGTTTTCAGTGAGTTTGGGAAAATTGGTCATCATTATATGATACAATACTTTTACTTGGAAGGCCTTAGCCCAACCAATATAGAAGCTGACCTAGATTCTACTCGAGCTAAGTGTGCTCCTTCATTTACAACAGCCAAATATTAGTTAGCATAGTTTAAACGAGGCCGTTATGAGCTGTCAAGAGAAGCATTGCATTGGTCGACCAAATGAGGTGACAACTTCAGAAATGGTGAAGAAAATCCACCAAGTGATAATACTGAATGATCATCGACTGAAAGTGTGTGAGCCAGCAGACATTGTAGGCATTTCAAAAAGTGCGGTACATGGCATGTTAACTGAAAATTTGGGCATGAGAAAGCTGTGTGCAAGATGGGTGCCGCGTTTGCTCACACTGGAGCAAAACCAGTGGCGTGAAAGATGTTTCAATTGAGGGCTTAGTAGCAAAGTTTCACCGTGATGAAGCAGAATTTTTGTGCCGTTTTATAACTATGGATGAAACATGGGTCCATTACTTCACACCCGACACAAAGAAGGTGAAGACCTCTGCAGGCGTTGATTTTTTGGGATAGATAATTTTCATTGACTATCTCGAAAAAGGAAGAACTATCTACGACGAGTATTATGCAGACTTATTGCAACGTTTGAGCGAAGAAATGAAGCAAAAGCGGCCGCATTTGGCCAAGAAGAAAGTGTTGTTTCATCAAGACAACGCACCAGCTCACAAATCCATTATTGCAATGGCCATAATCTATGAATTAAAGTTTGAATTGCTACTTCATTCACTTCAATCGCCAGATTTAGTCCCCTCCTCGGATTATTTTCTGTTCGCAAACTTGAAAAAATGGCTTCATTAGCTCACAAATCCGTTATTGCAATGGCCAAAATTAATGAATTTAAAGTTTAAATTGCTACCTCATGCATCCTATTCATCAGATTCAGCCCCCTCAGATTATTTTCTGTCGTCAAACTTGAAAAATTGGCTCAGTGGTCAAAGATTTTCCAACTGTGAAGAGGTGATGTTGGCAATTAATGTCTCTTTTGAGGAGCAAGACAAGACAGTATCGAACTTATTCAACATTGCTGGAAAAAGAGTATGGAACTGAAAGGAGATTATGTTGAAAAATAATTACATTTACTTCCAAAGTGTTTGTGTTTTCTTTGTTGGGATTGCCCTCATACCCCTGGTGTGCAATCGGATAATCTCAAAATGAAGAGAGATTATATTCTCCTCATGTGGCAAAAAACGAGATTGTACAATGACAAATTACCACTGATGCCAAACTGATTGCTACCAAAATTAATTAATCTTTCTATAAGGTTTGCAAACATCCAAGGAAATATTCCAAGGGAAAAACAGTCCACTGCTCCTCAAAATAGCATCCAATAAACATTGTATCCCTGTGATCGTAAAGAA